>NC_137688.1:60836732-60839232 GCF_963989245.1 Nansenia antarctica | reverse complement strand
GGCTAGCCGCTAGCATGACACAACTGTCACGTTTATGCTAATATCATGGCTAGGGACCGAGGGAGGGAACTAGCTAAACAACATACTACTCTATCTAGCATAACTGTCATGAAAGTGAAGTGCTTTATTGGGTGAATTTGTGTTGATAATGCTTTGAGTATAAGCCAACAAAACTGATGCGCACACAGCCATGGGGCAACAACAACCCCCACTTCTCTATTCACACATCTTTATTCTGATAAAGCACAAATGTGTTCACTGTGTTCCTAGCCACACAGAGCACACATTAAAAGTTAGTAATGGATACAATAGAAATGCTTGGGGGGTCATCTTTGTTTAAATCAGGTGACATACTACGCTTGAGTTGTGTATGCAGAGTGACAGGTGGGCAAAGGGGGAAAAAAATTATCACCCAAAGCTGAAAGAGCTTGACTGCACCACCCTGTTGCCTTCATGGTTTCCCATGGGTGATGTCACCATGGCCACATCACAAAAAAAAACATCTCTCCAAATCCCTTGTGGGCAAAACAGGCTCGCCGCTGCACTAAGCAGCGCAAATCCAGCGTCGGCTGCGTTCCTTTTGATCTCGGCCCAGAGTCATTCCGGGTGGTGTCTGTGTGCGTAGCTGAACTGGGATGACCCCAACTCCTCGACACGGCGCTACACTGTCCGACTGTCTGACTGTCCAGGGCTAGAGGGAGGGAGGGAGGGAGGGAGAGGGGGGGGGGCAGTTACTCTAGCTGTCCAGCTTCCACAGCAAGTCTTCTTGCTGCCGCCAGCCACACCCGTATCCCTCCTCCAGCCAGTTTGGTCACTTCTCTGTTGTCCATAGGATAGCATGCAACCAATTCAATGGCAGAATCCACTGAATCCAGTATGAGTATTGGGTATTGGAGCATCTGTCATCTGGTATTTCCCCATGTGGTCAAATCTCCCCAGGCAATCAAAGTGGAGGATGTAATGTGAAATAAATACAAGATCTAAAATGGCTAAAATCATTGTTTAATGGGGGTCAATCGTTCTGTGGGTTAGGGGTGTGAACCTCCCCCTGACTACAGCTGTGTGGAGGTCGTACGGGGGGGTGGGGGGTCCATTCTCTCTGTTTATAGAACACTGGATGGGTCAAAGGAGAGGCAGGTGCTGGTCAAAAGCAAATACGCAAAGTCCAGACGGGACTGGGGGGGGGGTCACAAGCCAACACAAGTTCAAGCAACAGACAGACTAATCCAAAGCATAAGTAAAGTTGGAAAAACAACTTTGAAATTAAATTGTTTGATTTTCTCAAAAATCTGAATTTCCATAATACATGAAAATGTCCAAAGAATCTCTACTGGAGTGTGTGCACTAAATGTGCACATATTTGCTTTGGAGACAATCATAGGAAGTCTATTATGGCTTTTGGTCTAGGTTAATTTTTTTATGGACCATGACCATTCCTAAGAGAACCATAAACAAACTTTAGAACCGTAAACATTCTTATGGACCATAAACATTCCCAAGGACTGTAAAGATTGCATTGGTTATCTTTGAATGGAGCTAAAACAACAGGAAGCAATCTCAGAGGATACCTCCAGGCCTTTTCATCAAAGGACAAGTTTGGGAAAGTTTGGGAAATTCTGAACAACTGTATAAGAAAATTCAGACAGAACAGTACTACAACAATCTTACAGTACATACAAATGCAATCATTCACATACAAAATAATCACACATTATACTTCAATTCAAAAGGTACGGTAATTGAAAAGGATGAGTTGGGGGGGGAAAAGCAGCCAGAATAGAGTATACTAGTAATTTGTGTAACTGCTCTAGGAGACATTTATTTCAGACAAGGAAACAATAACGGAAGACAATAAGACTTAGAACCAAAGCCTTGAGGTGAGATACGGATGGTTGAGTTTACCTCGTTTGTGAAGCCATCCCTCCTTTACAATGACGACTTCACCCATGGTGGCCCGTGGAGGAATGGGGGGAGGGGGAAGGTTTGGTCCGCGGAGGGGGGGGAGGGGGGGGTCTGGCAGAAGGAGGTGCCACTCTGGTCTCCTTCACTTAAATCCAACGTCTGGGGGTTGTGGCCGTGATTAGCCAGAACTGGGTACCTATTGGGACAGGCACAGACACAAAAAAGGAAAAAGGGGAAAAGTCAAATGAAACTGAGGTGATGCATTTGCTCAATGCTGCAGATATTAACACCAAAGGAGGAGTGGGAGAGGAACTGTTAAAGGACTTCGAGCCTGGGGCGCTTAGGTGGCGTAGCGGGTTAAGCGTTAACCATGTAACCGCAGGGTCCCCGGTTCGATTCCGGATATGAGTGGGACTGCCCCACTCAGAAGAAAAGAAGAAAAAAAAGGACTTGGAGCCTTTCCAACCCAGCTGGTCATGCCATTTAGTAAACCAGGCTCGTACCTTTTGCCTGGGTGGTGACACAGGGGGTACACACATCTCTCCTGAACATCCCTCCATTCCTAAACTAAGCAGACCCTTTCGCAGCTGTCAAAATG
>NC_137688.1:60781732-60831732 GCF_963989245.1 Nansenia antarctica | reverse complement strand
TGTTAGGTAACCAAGCAACCACCATCCCCCTCGGTTTCGAATGGACCACCTTGAGTGAGGCGCCACATTTTTCTGACGAACATGAAGACGGGAAACAGGGCTTTTTATGCAATTAGTGTGTACTGTCAAACATAAGCCTGACCAAAACAAAAATAATTTATTTGGGACAATACAGTACCAACCAAGCTAGTGGTGAACATGTTAATGTTTGGGGCGTGAGAGAGAGAAAAGCAAGAGAATGTGTGCATGAGAGAGAAAGAGCGAGAGAAAGAGAGAGGGGGGGTGTGTGTGTGTAGGAATATACTGTAGTTGTGGCTAGTTAATTTACAAACCATTGAGTGACACTCCTCAGATATTGCTTTCAGACCTTATCAGTCTAGACACTTCATTGGGTTGTAAGACTCAAATGTTGACATCCCGTTGACTGATATCCTTCAGGTTGCCCCCCCATGACCTCAAGGCATTCCAAGGGTAAGGACATACGAGTGTTATCTTCTCCAAACACAGACACAGTCAAGTGTTTTGAGGGCTCCAACGAGTGTGGGGTGGACCTGTTGTTGGAGTGTCATGTGATCTGGATACAGGGGAGTGCGAGTGTGTTTAGGCAAGGGAGGTAAACATCTCGCCAATTGCCTGATTGCCTCCCCAATTACATCTTACCGGCACAGATATGCTTGTCTGTGCAACAGCACATTCCTGGGATACAACCACTGGCACATTTACTAACATGTGGGGAAGCAAAGTCCATACTATGAGTTTAAATGGTTACTGTACTGTGCATGTCTCTGACAGTTTTTCAGTTTATCAACATGATCTCCAGACATGTTTTTCCTATCAAAACAACTTTAAGCACATACAATATGAGCATCATATACTGTACACATAACAAATATTACAGTGCCCACTGCCCAGCGTAAGTAATTGCATTACTCACTTACAGCTTCATTCATTGCATTACTGGATTTGAAATCAAACAGTATGATTGGCAGCTTTTATTTTATGGGATTTGTCCATATTGGTTTCACCTGTTTCAGGGCACCAACAGTAATGGGACAATTGGCTTGACAGGGGTTTCTGCTTAGTCATTTGTACAGACATAAGAGAGTCTAGTATTAATTCTAGGCTTTGAGTTTGCCTTTGGAATCTGATGTCTGTCATCTTCTGACGCTGGTTTTCTCTGTGTACCACATGTACAAAAGAAGAGATTTGGTGTGGCTGCATTCTCATTTTATGCACCCAAATTGTGGAATGCACTGCCAGTTTACATTAGGGATGCAACCTCAGCAAACATCTTTTTAATATTGCCTTAAATGATTAAATAATTAAATGAAGATTATACAATGATTAATGCACTTTGAGCTGCAACATTTGCAGGAAAAGTGCTATACAAATAAAGTTATTATTATTATTATTATTATTATTATCATGAGGACCAAAGAGGTGTCAATGAAAGTCCTAGGAATCAGAAACACAGCCAAAATCAACAGATTGGAACATAATGAAAAAGAGGAGAAAAAAAAGACTGGTGAGCTTAGCAATGGCAAATGGGCTAGTCTCCAAGGAAGACTTATACAGTGGATGAACAAAGAATGCTGACCATAATTAAGGAAAACCCTAAAACAACTGTCCCACAGATCAGAATCACTCTCCAGGAGGTAGGCTTGACTATGTCAGAGAATATGACCATCCACAGAATACGTCACCAGACGATCTACAGAGGCTTTACTGCAAGAGGCAAACCACTTATTACCCTAAAAAAAGGATGGTCATGGTAAGAGTTTGCTCAAATACTTGCAGAGGTCTGGAAAAAGGTCTTGTGGACAGATAAGATGAATCATATCATCATGTACTGTACAAGAATGATTGCAAAAGGAAAGTTGGGAGAAAAAAAGGATCTTCCCAAGATCTACAGCAGCATACCACCTCATCTGTGAAACATAGTGGAGGGGGTGTTATGGTTTGGGCATGTACGGTATAGCTGCAATTAGAACTGGCTAACTTGTCTTCATTGATGATTGTACATGTTCTGCTGACAGAAGTGTACAAAAATTCTGCTCAAGTACAAGAAAATGCCTCCAAATTCATTGGATGGTGCATTATCATACAGTAAGACAATGATTCAAACCATTCTGCTATAGCAACTATGGAGTTTTTCAAAAACCAAAGGGGGGAAAGCTCTTGACAGGCCAAGTCAACATTCAGATTTAAATCCAATTGAACATGCATTTCATTTCCTGATAGTATTTCAGGCAAAAAGACCTCAAAACAAACAACAACAACTGAAAATGGCTGCAGAGATAATACCCAGCGTCTGGTGGGATCAATGGTTTGCAGACTTCAGGCAGTTATTGCATGCAAAGGATTGTGGAATCAAATACTAAACATGAGTGCTTAATTTAGGCGTTATATGAATCTGTCCCATTAGTTTTGATGGCCTGAAATAAGGGGACTAGGAATAACATGTTTAAAACATGTAGCTACACAAATACCCTAAAACAGCTGACAATTTATACTTTAATCATTTCATCTCAATCACTTCATTTGATTTAGCCGAAAATCCAAGTTCTGGAGTATGGCGCCAAAAGAAGAGAAAAATGCTTTTCTGTACATTTACTTACGCAGGGAACTGTATTTTTGGCTTAAAATGAACCATATCCCATGTTTGACAAGATATGAGAGTACTCATATAACAATGATACATTGGCAATTATCATGAGAAAAGAAAACTGCACACAATAATATTGCTGCCAAATGAAATAGTTGTTGCAATATATTGCTCTTCTTCCACTGACAAACTGGCATGGGCACCCTGGCATCACAACAAATCTGCCTTCAATCTTATCTGACCTCCTTGTAGTGTGTGTGTGTGTGTGTGTGTGTGTGTGTGTGTGTGTGTGTGTGTGTGTGTGTGTCCTCTCCAAGACATTCCCACATATACTGTACACCAAATTGGGTCTGTGAGTGTAATGTTGAGTGTAAAGAGGAGAGCAGACATGTGTGTGGTGTCTGATTTAATAATCCTAAGGGCGGTTATGAAAAAACACAGCATGTTATTCATTTTGGTCACGATAACCCTGCCCTTGGCATGTGGTTCTAAAAGAGACTTGGCTCAACTTGTTCGCCCATGTCACCTTTCACTTAGGTAAGGGTTTTAAAGTCATTTCAGGAGTGTTTTGTATTAGGTATAATTCCATAGTCACTTTTGACAGAGGTTTCGTGCTGCAGGCATACTGTAATGACCTCTTACCCATGAAGCCTGAAAATGTATATTTCACCGACCACCACATTATGCTTTGAATGTTTTATATTGGAAGACTAGAAAGCATTGCCTCAGCACCTACAGTATTTATAGATCATATTTAAGAACCATTAAATATGTTTTTGACTCCAAACAGATGTTTTGAAGCAAGCTTAATGTAGTGCTTTTATTCAGTTGCTCTTTTTTGCAGATGACAACAACAATGAATTGAGGCCGGATACTTTATAAATGTTACTAATTACTATGTATTACAGGAAAGTATTAATTTCAGAGGACAATCATTTAATGACGAATAGTTGCTTTCCATTTAACGAGTTTCCTTCCTGGTAAGATACAATGTTTCCTTTTTTGGTGAGAGTCATTATTACAGTAGATACAGTAGCACACGTGTTACTACAACATAAGTAGCTCCCTCGCTCACTCCCCTCCTGACACAATGTAGAACAACTGTAAATGGAGCAACACAACCACATTCTCCTTCGTGGTTTCACTGTTCATTTGCGATTTAAAGCAACAATAAAAGCATTAAAACAACCGCTTCACCTATCGATCGAAGTTCGAAGACAATAGCCAAGTGAATAAAGGGGGGAAACTTACTGTGGGACTTCTCTAATTACGCCGTATAAGACGGATATAATTATTCATGTCAAATAATATTTGTCAATCCAATTGCCAATTATACCGCAAGAACAAATGAAGTGTATTTAGTTTCCCAGACACGATAAGACACCTAAAAACATTACAACAATATTTTGTCAGCTCAGAAACAGCATTGGCAACACAGGATAGGCAAACCTATTGCAGAACAGTTGTTTCATATTGAAACATGCGCACCAAAATAAAACCTTTAACCTAAAGTATAGTTTTTAATACATACACAAATATTATACATTTAGGTATTTTAGCTTTTTTTAAACATAGTTCTCGGCCTAGAAAACAGAGTGGTAAATATATCCGCAACCCACTGACTACAATGGGAACTACCCTTTTTTTGGCATGACCGCAAAATTGAAACAACTAAAGAACAATTGAACCACAAAACTTTACCTTAGCCAATTCAAACGTTATTCCGGGCCATTGTTTGGACTCTGACAACTTGTTCGGCGGCTAGGTCCATGCGTATTCTTGGTTAATGTATCCTCGTGCACTCGAAGTCTAGTCGTTCTCCCATTAACCAACTGAGCCTTCTGTCTGAACGACATCCGAATCCCTCCTGGGTCCTAAAGCCCACTCGTTCCCGGAACCGTCACCTTATTTGCCTTTTCGCCCCGTTTCAGAGTTCAGTGTGTGTGTGTGTGTGTGTGTGTGTGTGTGTGTGTGTGTGTGTGTGTGTGTGTGTGTGTGTGTGTGTGTGTGTGTGTGTGTGTGTGTGTGTGTGTGTGCGTGTGTGTGTGTGTGTGCGTGTGTGTGTGTGTGTGTGTGTGTGTGTGTGTGTGTGTGCGTGCGTGCGTGCGTGCCTGCGTGCGTGCGTGCCTGCGTGCGCTCGTGTGTGTGCATTGCAGTGATATGAAGATTGAGCGGGAGTGACTCACGATGCAAAATGCCACGTTTTCTGAAAACGTTTTGTTAATCTGATGAGCGCCTCTAAAACGTTGCACATGATGATAGTAGAATACAGTACATAAAATCATTTTTAAAAATGTTAATAGGTCTATTAGAACTTTTTTGTTGTTATCAATCTCCATCATTTTAGATACATGATATTTTAAAAACAAATAGTGAGTATAGTACTAATAGTACTAGTAATAGTATAGTACAAATAGTTAGGCTTAACCTCACCCTAATCCTAACAAACAGAGATTGTCCATTTTAAACTGATATCTCGCCTATCAACCACACCATTTCAGGGAGCATGTCGGCATTTACTGTAATATGTTATCAGTTTTGAAAGAAGGAAATTATGTTTCGTAAACAATTTCATTGAAATGATTCACCAATTAAATGAAAAATACAATGAAATACGATGAAACAATGATAGCTGTTTACTGTGTGTGTGTGTGTGTGTGTGTGTGTGTGTGTGTGTGTGTGTGTGTGTGTGTGTGTGTGTGTGTGTGTGTGCGTGCGTGTGCGTATGCGTATGCGCGTGTGTGTGTGTTGTGTTACTGGAATGCTATGCACCTGTCTAAATGTGTTTGTGTGTACGCACCTACTGTATGTGTGTGTACAGTATGCACACACAGTAGGTAGACTAGGTACCCACTGCCACATCTAGAACTCTTACAGTTTCGATAACAAGATGCTGTACAGACACTGTAAGGTTTAGGGGTTATTTTTTCACTGCAAGAGGAAATCCCCTGTCAGAGCCCCAGCCAGTAAACAAGAAGTCAGAGTGGCCGGCTTCTGCCAGAGGGACAAAAGGCCTACATCCAGCTGGCTCTAATACAAGAAAAGGCAGCCGCGCTTCATGAGCTATTTGTTATTGGAAAACTACTTCAACTACTTTTCTAGTATTCTGTGACACCCTTTTGGTTTATTGGTCTCGTTGCAGAGCAGTTGCATGCTGTCAAAGTGCTCTCATGTGAGAAGGAAGGATTGAAAAATAATGAAAAGTTGGTTTCAGTTTAGGTAATTTGTGTTTTCTCTGGGAGTCATTTTGGTGGTCCAGGGAAAGCTTTATTTTTCTGATGGTAGCTTTTTTTGAAATTCTCCAAACTACTTCAGGCATCAAAACATACTATTGAGTTACCATGATTTCTGTACAAGAATCAACTCTTCTCACAGATAGATTTCCTATGATTTGTAGCATGGCTGGGCAAAACACAACAAATGCAAATTGTGTGTCCTTGTAAATCACACATGCAAATAGGGAAAGCGCCTGATTGACAGATAGATGTGTTGATACGGGGAGGAGAGATATTTAGACAGAGAGAAACAAGGTCTCCATACATGTTGGTACAGTGTAATGTGGGTAAAACTATTTTATATTTGAGTTTAAAACTAGATAAGGTTTAATCTGTTAAAATTAAGAATAATGAAGAATTCAAGTTAAACTGTGTGTGGTGGAGAGATGTGTTAAAATTGGCAAGAGAAAATCTAATTGGTAAGAGAAAAATATATATTGAGATGGAATCGTAGGAAAATATGTGTGTCTCAGAGACATTGGGCCATAGCAGTGTCTATCGTTTTTGCTTACAGATTACTGCACAAGTATACACAAGTATTCTGCAAACTGACATTGCAATCCATGAGAGCAGTCTACAGTATATGATATATTTTTTTACAGTACTCCTAATCATTCTGCATTTTAAGTTGACCACAGGAAACTTATGCAAATGTTATGCAGTGTAAATACTACAATTCTGGTTTAATTGAACTGAGCCATGAGTCATATCACCACTTTCATTATTTGTCATTTCTTTGGTTATGACTCATGAGATCAGGAAGTTTATCTGTAGCTTGTTTACGTCAACACCTCTGTACTTTGTAACACAGAGTTTGGTTTTACTGGATAGTCTATGAGGACATAGTATTTGTCATCAATAGGAAAGTCCCACATTTGTATAATACCCAGCATAACAGGAAATAAAAATACTCTGAAAGTTAAAAATAAAACGCTGTCTATACAGTGCCTCCAGTAAGTATTCACCCCCTGGAGCTTTTCCAAATTCCATATTTGTATTTGCTATGTTACAACCAAACTTTAAAATAGATTTAATCAAGATTTAAAAAAAAAAAATCTTTACAAATTAATAATAAGTGAAAAGATTAAATGTCTTGAGTCACTAATTATTCATCTGCTTTGCTATGATACTAAACTACTAACTGAAATTATCTCAGATGCTAAATTGTCTCAAGAACAAGTTACTCAATATGTTGAATTGAGTCCATCTGAGTGCAGGGATAATAGTTATGATCTTGGAATGAATAGCTTTGTTATTAGAATGTATAATGTAGAATAGAATGTAGAGTAGAATGTAGAATGTGATTTGCACAGGAATCAATTACACACTGTGTGGATTAGGCTGTCACTACTGACTCAGCACCTTTCATAAATGTCTCTTGATCCTGACAAACTCCCTGCCAGTGACAAGCATACTCTCATGCTCATAACTTCATGCAGCTACCACTGGGGATGTTGCAGAAACTACACATTGCATGTGCTGGATTTGCTCTAAACTCAATGCTTTGTAGTAAAAACCAAATAAACCAATTTTGGGTTTCATTCCAGCCTTTTTCTTTGTTATATAACTTGGAACTTCATTGTTGCAAACATAATTATGGATGTGAAATAGATTATTATTAAGGGATTCTTTCTGGCCACTTTTGTAGAGTGACTGGGATGATGTTTACCTCTGCTTTCCTCTCTCCGCCATTCATTGTTGGAGATGTTGGTAGGTCTCCCCAGGCCTTTTGGAGATGTTGGTAGGTCTCCCCAGGCCTGTTGTAGATCTTGGTAGGTCTCCCCAGGCCTGTTGGAGATGTTGGTAGGTCTCCCCAGGCCTGTTGTAGATCTTGGTAGGTCTCCCCAGGCCTGTTGTAGATGTTGGTAGGTCTCCCCAGGCCTGTTGGAGATGTTGGTAGGTCTCCCCAGGCCTTTTGGAGATGTTGGTAGGTCTCCCCAGGCCTGTTGTAGATGTTGGTAGGTCTCCCCAGGCCTGTTGTAGATGTTGGTAGGTCTCCCCAGGCCTGTTGGAGATGTTGGTAGGTCTCCCCAGGCCTTTTGGAGATGTTGGTAGGTCTCCCCAGGCCTGTTGGAGATCTTGGTAGGTCTCCCCAGGCCTGTTGTAGATGTTGGTAGGTCTCCCCAGGCCTGTTGTAGATGTTGGTAGGTCTCCCCAGGCCTGTTTGAGATGTTGGTAGGTCTCCCCAGGCCTGTTGTAGATCTTGGTAGGTCTCCCCAGGCCTGTTGTAGATGTTGGTAGGTCTCCCCAGGCCTGTTGTAGATGTTGGTAGGTCTCCCCAGGCCTTTTGGAGATGTTGGTAGGTCTCCCCAGGCCTGTTGGAGATGTTGGTAGGTCTCCCCAGGCCTGTTGGAGATGTTGGTAGGTCTCCCCAGGCCTGTTGGAGATGTTGGTAGGTCTCCCCAGGCCTGTTGTAGATCTTGGTAGGTCTCCCCAGGCCTGTTGTAGATCTTGGTAGGTCTCCCCAGGCCTGTTGGAGATGTTGGTAGGTCTCCCCAGGCCTGTTGTAGATGTTGGTAGGTCTCCCCAGGCCTGTTGGAGATGTTGGTAGGTCTCCCCAGGCCTGTTGTAGATCTTGGTAGGTCTCCCCAGGCCTGTTGTAGATCTTGGTAGGTCTCCCCAGGCCTTTTGGAGATGTTGGTAGGTCTCCCCAGGCCTGTTGTAGATGTTGGTAGGTCTCCCCAGGCCTGTTGTAGATGTTGGTAGGTCTCCCCAGGCCTGTTGGAGATGTTGGTAGGTCTCCCCAGGCCTTTTGGAGATGTTGGTAGGTCTCCCCAGGCCTGTTGGAGATCTTGGTAGGTCTCCCCAGGCCTGTTGTAGATGTTGGTAGGTCTCCCCAGGCCTGTTGTAGATGTTGGTAGGTCTCCCCAGGCCTGTTTGAGATGTTGGTAGGTCTCCCCAGGCCTGTTGTAGATCTTGGTAGGTCTCCCCAGGCCTGTTGTAGATGTTGGTAGGTCTCCCCAGGCCTGTTGTAGATGTTGGTAGGTCTCCCCAGGCCTTTTGGAGATGTTGGTAGGTCTCCCCAGGCCTGTTGGAGATGTTGGTAGGTCTCCCCAGGCCTGTTGGAGATGTTGGTAGGTCTCCCCAGGCCTGTTGGAGATGTTGGTAGGTCTCCCCAGGCCTGTTGTAGATCTTGGTAGGTCTCCCCAGGCCTGTTGTAGATCTTGGTAGGTCTCCCCAGGCCTGTTGGAGATGTTGGTAGGTCTCCCCAGGCCTGTTGTAGATCTTGGTAGGTCTCCCCAGGCCTGTTGGAGATGTTGGTAGGTCTCCCCAGGCCTGTTGGAGATGTTGGTAGGTCTCCCCAGGCCTGTTGGAGATGTTGGTAGGTCTTCCCAGGCCTTTTGGAGATGTTGGTAGGTCTCCCCAGGCCTGTTGGAGATGTTGGTAGGTCTCCCCAGGCCTGTTGGAGATGTTGGTAGGTCTCCCCAGGCCTGTTGGAGATGTTGGTAGGTCTCCCCAGGCCTGTTGGAGATGTTGGTAGGTCTCCCCAGGCCTGTTGGAGATGTTGGTAGGTCTTCCCAGGCCTGTTGGAGATGTTGGTAGGTCTCCCCAGGCCTGTTGGAGATGTTGGTAGGTCTTCCCAGGCCTCAGGGTAGTATCCCTGGGCTGTTTGGTTCCTCCCCATTCACTCAGTTTGTTGACAACCTGGTCCATACAGTCATTGTGTACAGTAATTGTGTGTTACAAATGGTGCTTTTAGTGTAATTGATTCCTATGCAAATCAGAGACCCTATACAAATAAATATATTAATTCCTTAATCACATGACCTTATCCTTGCAATTAGGTGTACTCAATTCAACTTATTGAGTGACTTGTTGAATACATCTTTGCATTTGAGCCAATTTTAAGTGTCGAAGCAATAAACATTTCTAAATGTTCACTTGGCGTTACAGGCTATTTTGTGTAGATCAGTGACAAAAAGTCAGATTGTAATAAAGTCCAGGGGATGAATACTTACTGAAGGCACTGTACCGGCTCCACATCGTTAAGGGAACCATGAATTTTGAGGTATACCAGGAGATTTTTAAACAGAACTTCAAGCCATCAGTCAAGGAGCTAAATCTGGGCTCAAAATGGGTCTTTCAACAAGACAACGATCCAAAGCATTCAAACAAATCTACCAAAGAATGGCTCAGGATGAAGAAGATTTGTGTTTTGGACTGACCTAAATCCAATTGAGATGCTGTGGCAGGACCTGAAGTGGGCAGTTCAAGCCAGACACCCCTCAAACCTCACTCAATTGGCTCACTTCTGTAAAGAGGAGAAAAAAACAGGTGTCAGAGACTAGTGGCTATACAAGATGTTTACTCCAAGTTATCGCTGCTAATGGAGGTGCCACAAGCTATTGACTGAAGAGGTTCACTTATTTTTGCACCTGCACTAATTTCTTTATAATCAATTTTTTCTACTACACACATGATTCCCTCTAAATCAACATATGGAATTGGTAAATATAAACCTGTTATGTCAGATAAAAATTCGGTTCTGATTAAATAAAGATTTCATGGTAAAAATGAAGGGGTTCACATACTTTCAAGCATCAGTGTATACTGTATATGATAAATAAAATACAATAAATAAATCAATAAATAAACATCGAAATCAAGATTGATTAGAACTTCAAGAATTCAAGATTATTATGTAAGCAAATAATAGCATAGATACAGTACTGTTCTTTCTAATATATCACAAAAGATGTTTAAATCATGATAGTATAGGAATCATTTTATAGAAAAGAAAGTACATGAAATGATAGAGATAACATTTAGCAATGAAACTCTTTGTTTGTCCTACTGGAAATTCCACACGCGATTAGCATGTTCCAAATATTAAGAGCATGTTTTCAATTCAATGCTAATTGAACAGACCCCAGCTCGTCAAATTGGACAACCATTCCTCCTCCACCCTGACCCTGAACACCGGCGTGCCACAGGGCTGTGTCCTGAGCCCTCTCCTCTACTCCCTCTTCACCTACAACTTTATGCTGATGCATCATGGCCCTAACACCATCATCAAGTTGGCAGATGACACCATGGTGGTAGGCCTGATAACTAAACAATGACGAGTCGGCCTACAGGGAGGAGGTCCAGCAACTGGCAGTGTGGTGTGCTGACAGCAATCTGGCCCTCAACACCAGTAAGACCAAGGAGATCATTGTGGACTTCAGGAAAACTAGGGGCTGCGTACAACCAACCCTCAGCTCCTCTTCGCAGGTTAAAAAGGTGCAGTACCAGGATTCTGGTCAACTTCTACCGCTGCACCATTGAGAGCATCCTAACCAACTGCATCACACTGTGATACAGCTGGTTAGGATGCTCTCAATGGTGCAGCGGTGAAGTTGACCAGAATCCTGGTACTGCACCTTTTCAGCTCATCATCGGCACCAAACTCCCATCGAGTCCCTCCAGGCAGACCGGTGTCGGTGGAGGGCAGCAAGCATCATCAAGGATACCTCGCAACACAGCCACAGTCTGTTTGATTTCCTACTCAAGAACTACAGGATCCTCAGTTCCTGTACCAGCAGGCTCCAGAACAGCTTCTTATCCCCCCCGCACACATTCTGTTCAACAACACATGCAATGAAAATGCATTGGATTTACTAAGTTTATGAAAACATACTCTACATACTAATTTTAATAATATGTGAATTTACAGTAGGGCAGTTTCAGTAACCATCCGTACAGTACAGCCTCTTATAGACAAGGCATCTAGGATGCTTGACGTATACATTTAGAAACCTGCGTGAAATTGGACACACTGTTATTCAATCCCTAAGAGCTTTTCACATAACCTTTTGTCCACCAATGGGGTCAGGACGTTGTTCATGGCATTAAGAAAAGCAGTTTTGGAGTAAACGTTATGACGTTGGGCAGGTTTATTTCTGCTTGAAAAATATTTTTCAAAATATCTTTAAAAAAATATTTTATTAAAAATTAAAAACACCTAATTTAACACCTAATTCACTAGCATTAGATATTGGTTACAAATGCTATCAATTAGCAGTTAGTGACAGTGCCCATATTCTATTGTATTCCATTCTATTCTATTCTATTCATAGAGTAACAATGTTCTAGGAGGAATATACATAAAGTATGCTGTGACCTCCCCTCATTGTGATAGGCTTGGGCCTTACCTGAGGGCGCGACTGTTACATCTGTATAAAAATGTATGTTTCCTCTCTAAAAGGACTTTTCTGAGGACGTTTGACTGTTAGGCTTGTCTGACATGCTTGTGAACTGTTCTCCTTTTGCAAAAGAGAATTAAATACCTTTTCTGTACAATCTGAAGAAAACAGGCTGCCTTTTGCAATTTTATATTGAGATATTTGTTGAATTCTATTACAATGCCAAAGTATGACTGTAACATAAGATGACATCAAGTCAGCTGTGGGGTTTCAAGCACTCGGAGATGGAGATGGAGATGAGTCTATGCAAAAGTTCACCTGCCGATAACTGTTCTCATGGCATTTAACATTACAGCTTTCACTTTTACACATCTCTCTGTGTCTTCAAAAAGGAATTTCCACAGCTTGACCACAGAAAGATTACAGTATTTCTTTCTTAGAGATGTAGCTTTTAGTTTTTTCACCAATGGCTGTCAGGTCTATGGGCGTTGTTTTAACAGCTCGTTTTCCCAGGCTAGAGATAGGTGGGAGAAGCTGTAGAGAGAGAGAAAGAAAACTGTGAGAGAAATGGAGAGAGAAAGAGAAAGAAAGAGAGACAGAAGAGTGAGAAAGAAAATGAGAAAAGGAGGGAGAGAGAGACAGAGGGAGGGAAGGAAAGAGAGTGCAGACAGCAGAACGGTAGGCAGATGGCGCGACAGCAGACACAGACACCCCTACTGTGCTGAATACTGAGTGCCAGTCTGTGACAGCCAACGGCACAGAGCAGCACCTCTCTGTCCTCGCTGTTTTGTCTACCTACCTAGTAAACAGTACACTACCATTGATACCTACCTAGTAAACAGTACACTACAGTTGATACCTACCTAGTAAACAGTACACTACCGTTGATACCTACCTAGTAAACAGTACACTACCGTTGATACCTACCTAGTGAACAGTACACTACAGTACACTACCGTTTACCAGAATTTCATGCTGCTTTCGTCTCCTCCCCGGTCAAACTCCACATTGTGGTCATCTATCGCCCCCCAGGCCAGCTCGGTGACTTCCTAGGCGAGATGGATGGCCTTCTCAGCTCCTTCCCTGATGATGGCACTCCGCTCGTACTACTAGGTGACTTCAATTTCCAATCTGAGAAGCTTCTCTCATCTGGAGTACTTGACCTTCTCCTCTCCTTCGGCCTTACCCTGTCCCCCTCTCCTCCGACTCATAAGGCAGGCCATCAGCTCGACCTTGTCTTCACCAGATCTTCCCACACTTCCAACCTTACCGTTACCCCTCTTCCAGTTTCTGATCACCACTTTATATCCTTCTCCCTTCCCCTCAAAACTTCCTCTTCCCTCTCAGCCTCTAACCACTTAAGACCCTCTCGTCGTAACCTACGTACCCTGTCCCCCATCACCCTCTCTTCTTCTGTCCTATCCTCCCTACCCTCTGTCGAATCCTTCTCCCTTCTATCCACTGATGCCTGTCCGCTCTCACCTCATCCTTCGACACCCTCTGTCCACTAACCCTGAAGCCAGCTCGATCCTCTCCTCGAGCTCCCTGGCTCTCTGAAACGCTACATGCTTGTAGACTAGAGCTCAGAGCAGCTGAGAGGAAATGGAGAAAAACTGGCCTTTCTGATGACCTTAACCTCTATCACTCTCTCCTTGCCAACTACGCCTCCTCGGCATCAGCTGCTAAAGCATCCTACTATCATTCCAAAATACATTCTTCTGCCTCTAATCCTAGAAAACTGTTCTCCACATTCTCTTCACTCCTTAATCCACCTCCTCCCCCTCCTCCTTCCTCCCTGTCCGCCGATGACTTTGTCACCTACTTTGAAAAAAAGGTGGACGACATCAGCAGCACCTTTTCCCCCCCACCTCTCCCTCCTCCCACTAACAATGCTAACACCCCTTCCAAACTCTCTCCTCGACACTCGGTCTCTGGATTGTCATCTTTTTCCCCCCTCTCCCCCGATGAGATTCTCACACTTATCACATCAAAGCGGGCAACCACATGCCCTCTTGATCCCATCCCCTCCCCCCTTCTCCAATCCATTTCCGCCGACATCCTTCCTTACCTTACCACCCTAATCAACTCCTCCCTATCCACAGGATCTGTCCCAGCGGCCTACAAAATAGCCAGAGTCAAGCCTCTCCTCAAGAAACCTACCCTTGACCCATCATCTGTCCACAATTACAGACCTGTATCCCTTCTCTCCTTCCCTTCCAAAACCCTTGAACGCGCGGCATCTAAACAACTGACTGATTATCTCCGGAAGATGGATCACTTAGACCCCCACCAATCCGGCTTCAAGGCTGGGCATTCCACTGAGACTGCGCTCCTTGCTGTCACGGAAGCCCTCCACTCTGCCCAAGCTTCCTCCCTCTCCTCTGTTCTCATTCTCCTTGACCTGTCTGCTGCCTTCGACACAGTCAATCACCAGATCCTTCTCTCCATCCTCTCAGACCTGGGCATCTCTGGCACCGCACACTCCTGGTTTTCTTCCTACCTGGCGGGCCGCTCCTACCAGGTGACCTGGAGAGAATCGCTGTCTTCTCCACGAACCCTTTCCACTGGAGTACCCCAGGGTTCTGTCCTAGGGCCCCTACTTTTCTCCCTCTACACCAAGTCTCTTGGCTCGGTAATCTCTTCACATGGGCTCTCCTACCACAGCTACGCAGACGACACTCAACTCTTCCTGTCCTTCCCCCCGTCTGATGTACACGTGGCAACCCGTATCTCAGCATGTCTCGCTGACATTTCAACTTGGATGGCTGACCACCATCTCAAGCTCAATCTTAACAAGACCGAGCTCCTCTTCATCCCCGGGAAAGCCTGCCCTCTCCAAGACTTCTCCATCACAGTGGAGAACTCTACTGTAACCCCCTCCCTGACAGCCAAGAACCTTGGAGTGATCCTGGATAACCGACTATCCTGTGCGGAGAACATTGCGGAACAACGGCTCGCTCCTGCAGATTCTTCCTCTACAACATCAGAAGGATACGACCATTCCTTACCAGAGAGTCAGCGCAACTCTTGACCCAGGCACTGGTCATCTCCCGCCTGGATTACTGCAATGTACTCCTGGCTGGGCTCCCCGCTTCAGCCATTAGACCTCTGCAGCTCATCCAGAATGCTGCTGCCCGGCTGGTATTCAACCTCCCCAAATACTCGCATGTCACCCCTCTCCTTCGCACCCTGCACTGGCTCCCGATAGCAGCTCGCATCAGATTCAAGACCCTGGTGCTTGCATACCAGGCAGCTAAAGGGACAGCCCCTGCCTACCTGAAGGAAATGGTAACCCCCCAAACCCCTGCCCGCTCACTCCGCTCCTCCACCTCGGCTGGCCGACTGGCCCCACCTCCTCTACACAGCAGTCGGGCTGCCCGATCACGTCTCTTCACAACACTGGCTCCTCGCTGGTGGAATGAGCTCCCCACGGCCGTCAGAACGGCTGAGTCACTACCCATCTTCCGTCGTAGACTGAAGACCCATCTCTTCAGGTTACATCTTAACTGCTCCTCCTGAGACATCTTCTGACCCTCACCACTACGTCTCCTAAAGACACCCGCTTTCCCCTCTACTGTGTCCCTAAGAACTTCTATTGCCCCCCTTGTACTGTTTCTCAGTTTCTCCAGAAAAGGAAAAAAAAAAAAAAAAAGGGAGATGGTTTTTTCTTCTATCAGTGGCCCCGGGCCCGAGCTAGATTACTCTTCCTGCAACGAATGGTGGATTGCTGATTCACATGCTTAGTATTCAAATGTATTGATTGTAAGTCGCTTTGGAATAAGGCGTCTGCTAAATGCCAAAAATGTAAATGAAATGATACCTACCTAGTAAACAGTACACTACCGTTGATACCTACCCAGTAAACAGTACACTACCGTTGATAGTTACCCAGTAAATGGTTAGGGAAGGTTACAGTATTGTCTACCTACCAAGTAAACAGTATGACCTACCCAGTAACATTATGGCTCGTTCGGAAAGGTTACTGTTATCCCTGTATACATGTTTTTATATCAAGGTTTTAGGCAGATTTAAAAGATGCACTCTTCTATCATTATCATCATGAGAAACACCTCTTAAACACCTATCTCTAATCTTAAATTACATTAAACAGAACATGTTGGTGTCCTCTGTATCACCTTTGAATTAAACGGCTATTATTTTGACCTTAAGTATGCCCAACAGCCATAGAAATGAAGTTAAAATCTACTGTTTCAATATCAGATTAGTATTGTCTTTTGCTGAGAAAGGGGAACATTGCAGTACAAAGTACAAAATGTCTAGTAATCAAGGGTAGGGTACATAAAAACAAATGTTCTATGAGAGGAAGAGACATTGAACGGGGAAACAGGTGAGTAGATTCTCTCTTCCTCGCCTGCAGCGACCTTCCAGGAACAGTTTCTCACAGTAACTATGGATTTAATGTCAATAAAAGAACCAAAATGGTAACCGGATGAGCAGGGCCTCCCATCTAATTTGCCCCTAACCTTCCAGTGACACGGCTCATCCTTGTTCTCTGTAAAAGGAACATGGTAACTGGTTATTTTCTAGGAAGTGACAGCGTAGACTACTGGTGTCTGTCTAAGGGGGACGCTTGGAAGGGATAGTCGGGGCCTTGGGTAGCAGGTGTGGCAAAAAGGACAAGTGGTTGTAATTTGATTGGAGGGTGTCATGGATCTTAATGAGACTCAAGGGACAATGACCTGACACGGTGGAACGGTGGCCTTTATTGCAAGATTCCAGAATGTTGGGGTTGTAGTGCTGCTCTATTGGCTATAATGAAGAAGATAGTCACCACATTGGTACATTTAAATCCACTTACTAAAGTACTTTTAGATATGATATTTAAATATTTGACAGGATCTTTTCAATATCAATGACCAAAACGATGTCTTAAGCGAGAAGTTATGGCTTGCCAAAAGCCACAGAAGACAGGAAATTCAAAATGAGCACCACCACCACCCATAACTTCACCTATGCACATGGTGAATTTTCCACGACATAAACTGTGATACCTGCTATGTTGGTCTACTGTACTTGAAATTAACATGTAGTCCACTGGGCAGATTGCTTAAGGTTGGTGACCGCCCAATGTCATTTACATATCCCTGTTTTCAGAACAGTGTAGATGAGTGAAAAGCAACAAGGAGAAGAAACAGCCTCACATCATTTACGGTAGATGAATGCTGTTCGAGTGATGAGAAGGACCACAACTCTGTACAGTAGGTAGCGCCATTTCCCCAGTATTCACCCCTTCCTGTTAAATCAATAACCAGGCCGCATTTCCTACACACTGTATTGTATGGTACAAAGGAGATAACGAATACCCTTGTCCAATGCAAAGCCATGCACAGCAGAGCTGTATAGTAGCAAAATGATGTCCGGAGGTATAGTGTTTGATACAAAGGGCTGAGTTAAAGTTTGTAAGTTAAAGATGCGTGTAGTTTTATGCTGTGCTGCTTTATCTGTGGCCATATTGAACATTTGTTCAGTGCTTTGTGTAACATACATACAGTGCCCTGCGTAAGACAGTGAAGCAAGACAGTGAACAAAAAAAATCTTGTTCGGATTTTAAATCAAACAATTACTGTGAGGTTGAAGTGGAGATTCTCAACTTTTATCTGACGGTATTTGTGTATACAGTATGTTGGTTTCACCATTGTGAAATTAGAGCACTTTTTATGCATAGTTCCTCTATTTCAGGGTACCTAAAAGCAATGGGACAAGTAGCTTGACAGGTGTTTCTGGTAAGTCAGGTGTGTTCCGTCAAATCATTTGTGCAGGGAAAGAAGAGTTGCCAGAAATTTCATTTCCTGATGATACGATTTTAGGCAAAAAGACCTCAAAATAAACAACAGGCCTGGCAGGGCATCACCAATCGTAGGTGCAAAACCGCGGTTCTGAAGCAGCTATTTTCTAGTGCTTCACAGACTACCAGGAGAACAGGAGAACACAGAATCAGTTATCTGGGGATGGTGACCATGCTACAGCTAATCCAGAGACTCCTACCCAGGTCAAACCCTGTCACTGATCGGCCCGACTAAAAGGGTACATCTCATTCTACTAAAGTGGTTTCCCCCTTCTCCGGGAAGAAATAGTGAGGAGGATCGCCAATGCTTGGGATGCCATGGCCATGGAGAAACTGGCCAGGGACAAACTCTTGATTGTCGAGAAGGAGAAAGCTGCTAGCTAGATAATACATCAATGTAAAAGTTAAAGATGGTGTGTTTTAATAAGGGATAGGGGGTGGTGGTAGCCTAGAGGTTAGAGAGGCCGGCTAGCAATCGGAAGGTCGCTGGTTTGATTCCTGCCTCAGGAGGGAGCTGCATGTGAGCTGGTGACCGGAGGGTTGCTGGCATCATAACTAAGGTGCCGACCACTGTCGTTGTGCCCTTGAGCAAGGCACGTATCCCCTAATTGCTAGACACTAGGCACTAACTATGGCTGACACTGTGCCTCGTGTGTGTGTGTGTGTGTGTGTGTGTGTGTGTGTGTACACTTGCCTGTTGTGCAGTGTAGGTGGCCCCAAAAGAGTCCCTCTGTAACACACTCTGCCTTTCAGAGGTTCCGTGAGCAACCATGCCATGATAGATTGGTGGGAGCTGGCAGATCGGCGGTTCGATCCCCGGCTGGCCATATGTCGAGGTGTCCCTGGGCAAGACACTGAACCCCAAATTGCTCCCAATGAGCAGGCCGGCGCCTTGCATGGTAGCTTGCTGCCATTGGTGTGTGAATGGGGGAATGAGAGGTCATTGTAAAGCGCTTTGGAATAAGGTGCTATATACAAGTCCATTAGATCTCTATATAAGTCAATTAGACATGATTATTGAAGATGGTGATACTTTAGTGTGGATTGTGTTTGGGGGGGGGGAGTGTATGTCGTTGTCACTAGGGATGGTTTGGTCTGGTAATGATGATCACCTGGGAGTCCTATACAATGGCGGGGGTTTGGTGGTGTGGCTGTGAGTTTGTTCGACTTTTTAAAATAAATGCCAGGTTTTACCCTTCTTTCAGTCTGAATGTCTCCTCACTTAAACCTCCAAACTGTGCGCCAGTCTACAGGGAGGCACTTTTCTTTGACCAATCATGAATGTTTTCCATGTAAGCCCTATAGGTCAGGATGTGTAGACTGTGGTAGGATATCAATTATTATGGTATTTTAGAAATCTTTTATTACACATTATGTTCAGTTGATGTTATGTTTTGTGGTGATTATTCAAAGAGATTTCTGAGGATGTTTTATTGAGGATTTTCATTCGTGCAGTCATAATTGCACTTCATTGTCAAACTTAAGACTGCTCAGTTACACTGGCCCCGCCTGAGTCTTGAACTTAAACAAGTCCAACACCCTCCCAACATTTAAACAGGCCCTCAAAACCCACCTCTTCAAGCTCGCCTTCACCAGTTAACCCTCTCCCCCTCCACCTTCCCTGTCCCCAGCACTACCTCAATTAGGCGCCTATAGGCTACTTTCTTCTATTTACCTTTTGTTTCTTTTTATTATGTACTAAAATGTATTATTATTAAAAATATATATATATTATTATTATTATTATTATAATACTGTCTCTGACCACTACTGAGTCACTGTTGTAAACTATTCTATTACTCTTTAAATCTCAGCACTGTAAAATCAGGGGAAAATCACCCAGTGTAATCCTTCCCCAGGAGAACTGTTTTTATCTAATGAACGAGGACATCATCATAAAACTAGCCAGAGTGTTTTCCTCTTACAAAGGGACAGCGTTGCTGTAACTTTGCTAATGCTCGAATCCAAAATGCATCTCCGAAATATCATATATTACATATTAATCATTTGATAGATATTATAATAATGATTTATGTGTCTCTCTCCCTCGCTGTGTTGATAAAGCAAAACATCCTCAATGGCAGCTACAGCCCTGGCGACTTTCCATTCCCACACAAACGTAGTCAACATTATTCAAATCGGTTAAGACTATTATTGGCTCTTCCCAATTTGTGTCCTCTTTTGTGGCTTCTGGTTGAATACCTGCATATTAAGAGATGATTCACTCTAAACAATATATTTCTATGATTTTACTCTTGATGGATCCAATAACAGTGAAAGTACTGTATGTGGTAAAGGTAAATCATGGAAATTCACTTTTAGAGTGACATATCCCTTTAATTGTGACTATTCTGTTCCCACTGCGCGTAACCAGGGCGCAACTTCCACAGATAGCGAACACACACTGACACACAAATGAATCCTCAGACGCTGGAGTAAAGTTTAGTTCTTTACTCAACCCTCAGAAACATGAGTGGTCGTTTGGTTATTTTGTAAAACTGTAAATAAACATAAGAGTACAATTACTGTAATGCTCAAAACTATACTGTTACACTTTCAACATCAACAGTATGTAGCCAACATATAATATCAATATAGCAATACAAATAGTTATACTTAAATAATATAAGCTATGTATTTATAAACATATACATTATACATTGTAGTTAAACAAGAAAAGAAAAGGCAACTTACAAGCAAAGCCTTTTCCAGGGCAAGAATGTAAACAAAGAGATTCTCCGGAGCTTTTTCTCTCAACTAGCTGTTGCACGAGCTATCACGTCTGAACAGTGTGCTCACGTCATGTGACTAATGCTCGTCATGTGACTAATCAAAACCGAAACTGAATAAAGGCAGTAACAAATGTAATGTCATAAAATGTCCACTAGATGTCTCTAAAATGAAAACCTAAGAAACCATGACAGTGACCAAGAAAACTTTGAGGAGAAGGAGCCATCCTACTCACAGTCATTTTCAATGAATCACAAAAGAGATCAATCGGATTTATTTGCAGATCAGATTCCCACTTCTTCAAAACAGTATTGCCCTTGGGAAGTCTTTCAAAAATAAAAGAGACCAATCATGGAGAGCAATATCTCTTGCTATTGGATGCTCTGGTAAGTTAGTTAAGTATCTACTTCAGATAACTAATGTTAGCGTGCAGCTCTCTCTCAGACTAGCTAAGTAGCTAGTTACCTCAGATAACTAGCCTGTGTTAGCCGTTAGCGTGCAGCTCTCACTCAGACGTCTCTCTACGAATGTACCAGGGGTGGGTGTTCACGATGTAATGTAATCTACGTGAATGTATTGCAGTGGTTTTTACTAACGTTAGATCTAGCTTCAATAATTAGATCTAGTTTCAATAATTGATTAACAATGAAAAACGATAAGACCTGATAAGATGATAAGAAGATAAGACCTGTTTGAAAAAGTCTTCACTTTGACTTGCTGAATAGCAATCATTTACACACTGTATTGTTTTGACCTACAGACTGTGTTATTGATTTCTATTCAGATGAGGGACCCTACAAGGCTATTTCATAAATAGTTTGAACTTTTATTATTGCACTCAAATGGCATACATTTTAAATATTTAGTACATTTAACCCTCCGGTTGTGTTCATGTTTGCCCCCCCATCCTTGGTGTTCCCGGTCTGATTAACTGCTTCATATCTCCAAAACTACATGGTCAAATTTGCTAAATTTGGTACCTGGTGAAAGCTGAGACCTGTGAGATGTTAAAAAATGAACATAGATATGACCAAATTACTGTAATGTGACTAAATACAAAGTAGAAGTTGAATATTTATACCATTGCCCAATAATAGCTGTTACTGTAGTGTTGCATGTGCATATAATTCTATTTTGATGGTTGGGTTGAGAGAGGAGGTACACCACAAGAACGGTGGTCAGGGTCAAGGTCTCTCTGCCTGTGTGTGTGTGTGTGTTCACCCACAGGAGTGGCATTTTGCAATCAGGTCAGAGTGTGCCTTGCAAACGTAGGCATCACATTTGTAGCATGTAAGGCTTGTTTTATTAAATAAAGGCTATGTACACTATCCACTATACTATACTGTACAGATAAAACACTGTACTCTATGCTATGCTATACCTATTCTAACATTTCCTATTTCTCTGCAACCTTATGTACCCTAGGGTTGTCATATTGCAGATGATGATTGATGAGCAGACGGTGGGCGATACACTCCTATCACAGACAGTCATTTCCAAAACACACATTTATTCCTATTGATTTGGTACAGTGGAGGACAGCAGAACAGATGCTGCATATATATTTGATGATGGCGGTGGTCGGCCTGGGTAGGACTGGTGGAGCCAGGGCAGGCGGTGGAAGGCCTGGGTAGGAGTGGTGGAGCCAGGGCAGGAAAGAACTGGAAAGTAAACAAATAGGTTTAGCAGAAATAAATGGTACAAAGAAATGTAATAATAAGCATCACAAAATAACTTGTATATAATTAAATATGAAGTGTTTTAATACAGATGGTGTGGCAGGCAGAGGTGTGGCAGGCAGAGGTGGGGCAGGCGATGGTATGGCAGGCAGAGGTGGGGACGCCAGGCGATGGTATGGCAGGCAGAGGTGTGGCAGGCGATGGTATGGCAGGCGATGGTATGGCAGGCAGAGGTGTGGCAGGCGATGGTATGGCAGACAGAGGTGTGGCAGGCGGTGGTATGGCAGGCAGAGGTGTGGCAGGCGATGGTATGGCAGACAGAGGTGTGGCAGGCAGAGGTGTGGCAGGCGGTGGTGTGGCACTTTCAGTGAGAAACATTGGCAGAAGCAGGCGGTGGTGTGGCAGGCCATGGTGTGGCAGGCAGAGGTGTGGCAGGCGATGGTATGGCAGACAGAGGTGTGGCAGGCGGTGGTATGGCAGGCAGAGGTGTGGCAGGCGGTGGTGTGGCACTTTCAGTGAGAAACATTGGCAGAAGCAGGCGGTGGTGTGGCAGGCGATGGTGATGTAGGCGATGGCCTACACCATCTTCTCTTGCCATACCACACTACCCTCTGGCGAGCAGAAATACTCCTGGTATCTCTAGAGATTATGTCTTTTCTCCTCCCATGCACCCAGGGGAAAGGGTAGGTCAGGTTTTGATCAGTTAAGTGCCCCAATGTCACATGATATTATCTTCAATGACACATGTGACATAAGATAAGATAATGTACATTATAACGCATTCAATGAGTAACTTTTAGTAAGGGCAAGTGTCTTTTCTAAGATGTATGGCAAGTATGAATGTTTCCTTATCTGAGCCCCTGCTGTTCATAGTGGGAAGACAAACTTAATGGTTGAAGAGGAGGAAGATGTTGAATTTGGACTAGGCCTAAATGAAGAAGAAGATGCTGCCGTCCCAGCCACCCCTGCGCGAGCCCGCACAGCAACCCCTCTGAGTGGCTGGGGCAAAAAAAGAAAAACGAAACAGGACACTGATGAAGCTCTCGTGGAGTTCATCACTGCTCCGCCGAAGCCTGCAGCCCCCACTGTTAAGACTGCAGCTGAACATTTTCTACTTAGTCAAGTGCCTGTGATGGAGGGTCTCAACCCTCAATTCCAGACACGGGCCCAAATAGGGATAATAAAGCTCCTGGATGAGCTGCGCAATCTCCAGGAGCAGCCACACATCAATTACAACACTGCTGCCAGGCCAGCACACAGGGAGCAGCTGGCGTACCAACAACCCATGCCTTCCTGGGAGAACTACCACCAGCAATACAATCCCCACAATCAGGGTCCTCCCCCTCCCCCCCCCCCCCCCCCCGCCCACCACCCAAGCTATGCAGATGAGGTGGACTTTATAAATGTGTAAATATTTTTTTGAAAATAATAAGACAAATATTTCTGAATGAGATATTTAACCTGGTGTTTTTGTAGTTAACAGTTAACAATTTTATAGTATTCACTTTATTTATTTGGAATATTTTGCACTCATTGATTGTTCATTGGTATTTATTTGTCAAATATATTTTAGTTTTTATTGGTGTACTTTTGTCATTGTGTTTACTTATAGACCTTGTTATGGGCAAGTTTGTTGCTTTTATAAAAAATCTTGCTTAGGGCCATAAAAGTCCCAGGGCTGGGTGTTTATGATAATTTTCTGAATGAGCTTATATTTGAAATAAAATAACATTGGTCCAACACAAAACTGTGCATACTGCATACTGTGTACATATTGGTCCGGATTCTGTACATCGATACTGCACAAAAGCAGTCTATGTGTATATATGTAATCTGTAATATGTAATATGTGCATATTCGACATTATTTTTTATTTTTTTACATTTAATTAATAAATGAATAAATAAACCACATGAAGTAACTTATTTTCCTGAATTCATTCTTAGTATGAACTATACCATTCATAGTATGACTCACCTCAATGTTATCGCCAGCCTCTGCTTGGCCTCAATAGGCTGTCTGTAATTAGTTATCAGCCTCGTCAGGTCAGGTCCCACCACACAGAGAAGGGCCTCCATTTGCACCGCAGACATCCTGAAATATTTGCGGTGCCTTTCCTCGTCCAAAGCTAGCTCTGCCACCAAATGATGGAAGGCTCCCTGTTGTTGCCTCTGTTTATTTAGTGGGTGCACCCACTGCCTCCGATGCTGTCTACGCCGGCGATATAGAAGAAGTGCGGCAACATGTCATATGAAGCAGAATTAAAATCACTAGTTAGAATGAAAATTAGATCAACTTTTGTTCACCCATAACTCTGTTGTGTCCTGTTTATACCGCCAGTGGGCGCTAGCATGCTAGTGATGTATGCAATTACGGAAGTGATGTATGCACTGACGGATGTTAAGAAGAGGAGTTGAGTGCATGCTGCCCACCGGGGCCGGGGTTCGTATCCCGGCTCGCCAGATCCAGATATGGCCGAGGCACACGGGAAGCGGCATATTGGCAGGCCGCTTCCGAGGGGGGTATAGGAGTATTTCTGGACTAGGATCCGTCGCGCAACACCGCCCCCTGGGTGCCGGAATAACGGTACTGGGCTCGAGGAGCCAGTCAGCCTAGTCTGCCTGGCGCCCTCCTCTGGGACTGCCGGCCACGGGGTCGTGCGGCGGATCCTATACAATAGGCAGGGGATAATTGGATGCTAAGTTGGGTTAAATTGGCTACCAAATTGGGTGAAAAAGGGATAAAATCTGAAAAACAAATAATAAAAAAAAAAAAAAGAAGAGGAGTTGAATAAAAGTGCGAAGTGAAAAGCAGCTGCGTGTCTCCCGGTCTCATTCTTTCCTAACTACTTTCTTACTACAGAATACCACATTTTTGGCGACGAGGATGGCTATTTCCGTACCCTTACCTACACCGTTCATGCCTGTGCCAGGCGAACCTGCTATTTCTTTTCCTACTTGGTTGAGAATGTTTGAAAATTACATGCTCG
The DNA here is from genome assembly GCF_963989245.1 of Nansenia antarctica. Lineage (NCBI taxonomy): Eukaryota > Metazoa > Chordata > Actinopteri > Argentiniformes > Microstomatidae > Nansenia > Nansenia antarctica. The sequence continues at coordinate 60,806,523 of NC_137688.1, read as the reverse complement.
TAATTGATGCTACCGGAGAAAAATGGCCGGAGGAAAGAAAGCGCGCGGTTCTTCTCCATGCACTTGGGACCGAAGGACAAAGACTGTTCTACACTCTAAAGGATACGGGTGTTACCTACACTTCTGCCGTGGAGGGACTGAAAAAGTACTTTGTTCCTAAGGTGAATGTGATTGCTGAACGTCACAAATTTCGACAGAGAGCTCAGGGTCCTGACGAGATGGTTAATCAGTTCCTTGCTTCATTACGCGAGCTAGCTGCAGCTTGTGAATTTGGTGCCATGGAGGAACAAATGATTCGTGATCAACTGATTGAGCGTGTTGCTAATACACGCATACGAGACAGACTTTTGCTTGAATCGGACTTGTCTCTGGACAAAGCTACTTCAATGGCCTTACAAATCGAGGCTGGACTACGGAACTCCAACGTTCTCTCTGGAGCTACAGCTTCGGTGAGAGCCATCGAGAAACAGCCGACGAGGAGGAGGTTCGACAAGGGCAAGAAGAAAGCTCCGACGACGACTGCACCTGCCACGGTCTACAGCCAGCCAGCTACAACTGGGAATCAGCGCGCCTGCTTCCGATGCGGATCCACAGGACACTTAGCTAACAAGCCTACATGCCCGGCGGTTAAGGTGACTTGCAATACATGCGGAAAAGTTGGACATTTTTCCAAGGTGTGTAGATCGGCTCAAAAAGAGGTGCGTGAGGTAGTGGTGAATGACGTTACTGTGCTTTACATGCAGGGGGCCGTCGTGAATGATAAAATTATGTGTACTGTACGAGTTGATGCAAATTATCATTCCCATGATGTTGAGCTGATAGTGGATACAGGCTCATCTGTTTCTATTATTCCAGAGAGTACTTACCAGACACTTTTCCATACATGTGTCCTTGCTGAGCCTACAGTGAATCTGCTTACTTACTCCAGAGAGAAAATTCCTGTTAAAGGTTGCATGCATGCTACAGTTGTTCATAATGGACATTCAGTTACAGGTTCATTGATAGTGGTTGAATCAGGAAATGCATTGCTGGGACTAGATTTATTTGTAGCATTGCAGATGTGCATTGAGGGTAACAAAATTATTACTGTTAGCTCTGCTAGCTCTCCTACTGTGCTCCGAGCACCTACTGTACAGAGTACCACTCCACAGACCGAACCAGAGGTTCTAGTACAGGAGTTAGGGTGTGCAAAAGGTTTTATGCACAAAATACAGGTTAAACCAGATGCTGTGCCAGTACAGCAGAAACTGAGGAGGCTTCCGTTCTCAGTGAGGCAGGCTGTGACCGATGAGCTCGCAGATCTACAGGAAAAAGGCGTTATAGAACGTATAGACGCATCTCCATGGGTTTCCCCTATAGTTGTGACCCAGAGAAAGGGGGGAGGAAAGCCTCGCCTGTGTGTTGACCTCAGAGAACCTAATAAGGCAATCATCAGTGACTGTCATCCCTTACCGCACATGGATGAACTGTTCGCTGAGCTCTGTGGAGCCACAGTCTTTTCTACTATAGACTTAGCCTCTGCTTATCACCAGTTGCCATTGCATCCAGATAGCCGTGATTTAACTGCGTTTATCACGCATGAGGGTCTCTTTCGTTTCTGCCGAGTGCCATTTGGCCTCGCTTCTGCTCCTTCAGCTTTTCAGAAAATGATGTCGACTGTACTGACAGGCCTGCCAGGCGTACAGGCCTACCTGGATGATGTGATTTGCTACGGCGTCACACAGCAGGATCACGATGTCAGCCTACGGAGAGTGCTACATGCTCTAAATGAAGTGGGACTTAAACTGAACATGCACAAGTGTAAGTTCAACCAGAAAGCTCTGCGCTTCCTGGGCCACACTGTGTCCAAAGATGGTCTTCATCCTGACCAAGACGGGGTCAGTGCTGTGGCGAACGCGCCTGCCCCGCACGACACATCCTCCCTGCGGTCCTTCCTAGGACTTGCATCGTGGTATAGTAAATTCATACCTGACTTCTCTACTGTGGTGGAACCGCTACGTGCTACACTCAGGGAATCTACTGACACTAAGTTTGAATGGACAGCGGATGCAGAGTCCAGTTTTACTGAGGTTAAGAGACTGATTACTGAGAGTCCTACCTTAGCATTATATGATCCTGAGTTACCTACTTATGTCACTACCGATGCTTCTAACTATGGATTGGGGGCTGTAATGAGCCAGATTCACCCAGACAATACAGAGAGAACCATAGCTTTTGCGTCCAGGACACTTTCTCCTGCAGAGAGAAAGTACTCTACCGTCGAGCGTGAGGCGCTGGCATGCGTTTGGGCGGTGGAAAGGTGGAGAACCTACCTGTGGGGACATCGTTTTGTCCTACGCACAGACCACCAAGCGTTGACAACCCTACTCACTTCCAGGGGTACGGGTCGCGCAGGTCTGAGAATAGCGAGATGGTCTGCACGTCTACTATGCTTTACTTATGATGTCACTTACCATCCAGGGAAACGTAATGTGACAGCTGACTGCTTGTCCAGACTCCCTCTGCCTTCGACAGGAGAGGTGGAGGAGGAGCCAGACATGGTGACTACAGTGTTTAGTCGTGAAGGTAACCCTTACTTCCTGGTCTCTGACAACGGATGTCAGTTTACCTCCCATGCTTTTGCAAGCTTTCTGGGAGAGAGAGAGATAAAGCACCTGCGTTCCAGTGTTTATTATCCAAGAGCCAACGGGGCTATTGAGAGATTTAATCGAGTTCTCAAAGAGTGTATTCAGACGGCTGAGAGAATGCACAAGCCATGGAAACATGCAGTAACAGAGTTCTTACTGAACTATCGCGCTACGCCGCATGCTACTACAGGAGCTACTCCCTTTGAGTTGCTGAGGAACAGAAAGATGCGTACAAAACTAAATGTCCTCCCTGTCTCACAACAAATTAAGTCACATGAGAAAGTGCAGGAGACAGTGAGACGCAAGCAACAGGAGAGTAAGGAGTACACAGACAGAATGAGGGGAGCGAAAGTGCCCATGTTCCAAGTGAATGACACCGTACGTGTCCGCAGACCGGAGCATGTAAAAAAGGGATCATCAAGATTCACAGAACCGCTGACAGTAGTTAGTAAAGCAGGACAGAATACATACCTGCTCAGTGATGGTCGAAAATGGAATGCATCCAAGCTTACACGCTTCCCCAAGGATGCTCTGTCTGGCACCAGTGGTAAAAAGGAGATTGAGCTAGAGGAGTTCATGGTGCCCGAGACAGAGAATGTGTTTAATGAACCAGGTCCAAGAAGGAACCTGAGAGTCAGAAACCCACCTAGGTGGCTGGTAGACTTTGTGCCGTAGAGAACGTACTAAAAGGGTAGGATAGAACACGGTTCTAACTTAGTACAAAAAGGTCCTACAATGCAATGACAAAAGTGAATGTTCATTTCATGTTTCACTGTCATAAACTGTTTATTGTTGTTATTCATTCTGCTGATTCATTCATTTTCATTTCCTTAGTTTTCATTTTATTTCAATTGTACTGACACCAGTCTACAGAATATTGCATTCTGTGAGTACTGTAATTCCTTTAAGAAAGGGGGAAATGTTGTGTCCTGTTTATACCGCCAGTGGGCGCTAGCATGCTAGTGATGTATGCAATTACGGAAGTGATGTATGCACTGACGGATGTTAAGAAGAGGAGTTGAATAAAAGTGCGAAGTGAAAAGCAGCTGCGTGTCTCCCGGTCTCATTCTTTCCTAACTACTTTCTTACTACAGAATACCACAAACTCATAATAGGATAAAGGATTAAACAAAAAGTGTGTACAAGTTTCAAATACTTGGGAAGTGATCAAGATGGGAAACAAAGACCATGTGGCCAAGATGGTTATTGTGATTTCATCATTGAAAAAAACAATGTTCTTACTTACTTTGTCAATAGATAATACACATTTCTGCAACCCACACTGACCAGTAATTGGATAAAAACCTGCCTTGCGCCCAATTTATGCTTCTGCATCGAATTTACGCGCGGCTACGCCGTAGCATACGCAAGGGCTCTCCTAATTTATACTTCTGCGTTGCGTTGATAGGGCGCTCCGTTGGAACGGTGTACTCAAAGCGGCATAATAGCGTTTTTTTTTTTTGTTTGTTGTAAATAAAAGTTCTATGATGCATTGAAATGACATTAAACTAAGATAATACGATGGTCTTCATTATTTTTCAAATCTTCATTTGATTGATTGATTGATTGAAAACTTTATTAGAAGATTTGCAGAAGTAGGTACATGAAAGTACATATTACATACAAGGTCAACTAACAGGATAAAAACCCAAGAAAGCCACTGGCTTATTTCAATTGGGGTCCTTGATTCTCAATTCATCGTTACATGTAAGACCGACAAAAATAAAAACTAGTACTATCTACAAGATAATACAGACAATTAATAAGTATATTAATAATAATAACATTAATAAGTAATTACAGAAAAAGTAAATGACATTTCTGTCATGGCTTCCGCATTTTGGCCTACGAGAGAGTCGGAATCATATCGGAATCATGTGCTACCAAGCGGACCAATCACAGTGCTTACGGTGCTTACTGCCGCGTAGTTACATTTTTGGAGAGGTGCGCGTCAACCGACGCCGTAGCCTACGGCGTAGGCTGCGGGCCTACGCAAGCAACGGTGTAGCCTACACCGTCGATTTTACGCAGAAGCATAAATTGGGCTTTAGACCTTAGGGCTCCCTTTCCACTATATGCAGGGTTCCCGCGCTGGTCTTAAAAAGCCTATAAGTCTCAAATCCAGCAATCCAATCTATAAGGCCTAAAAAGGTCTCAAATTTCAGTTATTCAGTCTAAAAATGAGGTTCTAGGTCTTAAAAATGAGGTCTTAAAAATGAGATCCTGCAAGGAAATCAGTCCGACCACATCTATTTACGCGAAGATGAATCAAGCTGGAACCAAAAAAATGACAATTCGCTTTTTTGGGTCTGTATGGCAGTGAAATCCCTAATTTCAACACCTTGAGGATGACAAAAGCTATCATATGGTGTCGCGAACAGGTCTAAAATTATATTCATAGAGGTCTAAAAAAGGTCTTAAATTGGACTTGTAGGAACCCTGTATATGTGACTTACTGGGTACATTAACATGATTCTCCACAAAGCGGATGTAGTTCTGAGCCTTGGCTGGGAGGTCCTCCCACTTCCGGCAAGCTGAAGTGTCACTCATCCAGCCTGGCAGCTTCTCGTACTCTACCTCCACATTCTGCAGGATATCCATGTTTCCTGAGGGTATGGTGAAAAGACATGGGTAGAGTGGGATCCCTGGGACAACGTGTTCTTTTTTGTGGGGCAGTCCCATTCTCATATTTGTTATTGGATAGAGACAGTGGAGTGACGGTAAAGTAACAGAGGGAAGGCATGTCAGCAGGACATGGGCCTGGTTCAAACCCATGCCGACTTGACGAGAGAAAGTAGCCAGGTAATGGTTTATAGTAGTAGTGTAGTTTTTCACTAGCCAACTAACATAGCTTCGCGTAGTGTGGTGAATGCTAGCGAGCCAGGCTACAAATGAGTGTGGGGAACAGTCATGTTAGCAGTCGTGTACCATAGGCTAGCTAGCCTGCAACCAAGTGTTAACTAATGTAGTAAAAGAGAGCACTTAGATGGTGGTACACAATGAAAGCTCATTCAGAATTAGCAACATAACTCAGATGGCACCTGAAGGGCACAAGAAAAAATAGCTAGGGTAGTGACTAATTAAATCCCCTGTTGGCAAAACAAACTAAAGACAACTTTGCTTGGCAAGAGTGAAGCCTAAATTAGCAGGATTCCTGTGAAGAAGAATGAGCAACCCAACTCCCCAGAGCGAGCTGTTATCCAGTGGAACAGTTAAGCTAGGAAGCTAGGCTGGATCACTGCAGACGGATTTATGAACAAGCGAGTGAAGAGTGAAAATAATTAAATGGGCCCTCTGTGTCTGAACCTTTATAGGCTAGGATGGGGCGGGGTTTAGCCATGCAAAGCGCTCCAGGGCTGTTCTAGGCGTGATTGAATAGGGTTTCAGCTAATGGGCTACGCAAGGGTGCATATCCCGTAAGGAGATGTCGAACCAAGTCAACTGAAAGAAAACTGTGTTGTTTGTGTAAAGTGAAATGCCTGTCTCATGTGAAATGCACTTAGAATAACATTTGATTTGATTCAGTGGTCCCCAGCCAAAGATTTCTACATAATAAATAACTACATTCCACGACCTGATCAAGACAGAGAGGAACAGGCAGTAAACTACTATACACTACCAGTGTCATAAAGTACCCAAGACATTCTCAATAATATCCACTAGGTGGCAATATAGCATAATTGTTCAACTAGGTACTTTTCTCCGCCCAGGCAGTATATTGCTGTCCAATTTCTTCACTCTTCTGCTGAAGTGTACACAGGAGATGGGTGGAGAAATGTAGTATATCGTGAGCTTAGAATTATAAGGTTCCATCTCCGTTTAGGGTAGTTCAGAGATATTGAGCGTCAAAGTTTTTACATTCCATTATGTTTTGTGAGATGGAACCTTAGTATTTTATTAATTACTAACAAAAAATGTAAACATTTAAAAAATAACACCACACAGGCATTAATAAACACCTAATGGATCAGATTATGTAAAAAAAACTAAATTTTGACAAAATAGAACCGTATAATTCTAACGTCACGACATGAAAGCTTGCCTGTTGCAGGTTTCCCTCCACAGGGTTGGAGTAGGATTCCTCTAGCTTATTTCCACCTAAGTGTATTTAAACCTTCTGAGGCTGAGTCTCTGAAGCAGTGTCAAGTCAACAGAGCAAGGCAGGTAAGATCATTGTGGAAAGTAAACCCTTCTGCAGCTCCACTTACGCAGTGAAGCCGTTGATCATGTTGGCGTAGCGCAGAATGACCAGATCCAGCCAACCACAGCGCCTCTTCCTCCCCGTGGTCACACCCACCTCGTGGCCCCGGGTCTGCAGAAGCTCCCCAACCTCCTGGATGAGTGACAGAGGAGAGCTGACCTCTGATCTGAGGCTATTCGTAAATACAGTGGCCTCCATAAGTATTGGAAAGAGGAAGCATTTTGTCTTCTTTTAGCTCTATACTCCAACAGTCTGTATTTTAAATCAAACCATTATTATGCGGTCAATATGCATTCTCAGCTTTAATTCAATGGGGTTTTTACAGATTGGGTTCACCATTTAGAAAGTAAGATGTTTTAAACATACAAGCAACAAAAAATAATAATATAATGACCAAATAAAGTACTCATGTTTAGTATTTGGTCGACAATTCTTTGCATGCAATAACGGCCTGAAGATTGGGACACATTGACATGACCAGACGCTGGGTATCTTCTCTGGTGATGCTCTGCCAGGCCTGTACAACATCTTCAGTTGTTGTTTGTTTTGAGGTCTTTTTGTCTAAAATGTTATCATCAGGAAATGAAATGCATGTTCAATTGGATTTAAATCTGACAATTAACTTGGTCAGTCAATAACTTTTTGGCCCTGAAAAACTCCCTAGTTGCTATGGCAGTATGTTTCCTTCTATCACTGAGACTGCCAATGGCCCGGGCCTGAGCTAGATTACTCTTCCTGCTACGACTGGTGGAGTGATGATTCACTTGCTTAGTCAAATGTATTGATTGTAAGTCGCTTTGGAATAAGGTGTCTGCTAAATGCCAAAAATGTAAATGTAAAAATGTAATGTTTAGGTCATTGTCTTATATACATAAAAATATCATGAAGCTCCATCCAATGAATTTGGAAGCATTTGCTTGTATCTCAAGCAGACAAGATGTTTCTGTACACTTCAGAATTCATTCTGCTGCTGCTGCTGTCAGCAGTAACATAATCAATTAAGTTAGCCAGTTCTTGAGGCAGCTATACATGCCCAAACCATAGCACCCGAGTATAGAGCTAGAAGAAGACAAAATGTTTCCTCTTTCCAATAATACATATGGAGGTCACTGTAGATGACATGAAACTTGGGCCAAATTCAGCAGGACAGAAACTTGCTGATCTATCTAAAAACAATTTACTATACTATGTCAAACTGACTTTACTTATAATAGATAGAATCATATCATCGCTATTCATGACATTTCTATCTGCAATGTTCAGCATACTGTCACACCCTCCGGAACGACGCCATCCTGCTTTCAGACAACAATATCAGTCAACAATCGACTACTGTGTGTTGTGTCAATGGGACTTGTTTTGCACTATAAAATGTAGGATTAATAGAATCAGGCAATGGAAGGATTCTGACAATAATGGCTCATCATGGACGTTTTTGTCAACCTTACGCTGCTACACTCCTCAAAAACTGAACTGTAGAGATGTGTTTACTGGGTTGCCATGCCAATCATATTAGACCCTGGGTTCCAGAATGATGAACCAGCCTTTGTCTCTAACTATGCTCACAGTTTTATGAACTACTTTTAGAGGCAGAGGGCGTAAACCTATACAATATATTATGAAAAAACTAGCACCATTGCTTGTTGTCAGAATTGTTGCTGTGAGTGTAAACATGTCAATTTTCTGTTCTTCTCAGTCCATAACTACTCAGATAGTGTTTGGAGGCTCACATTAAGTTGTTCTGTGGGGAACGCCCCAATGCCAACTCGAGTAGTGTAGGCCTTAACCACCCCGTACACATCGCCAATGTTCAGTGGGGGGATGCCCAGTCCGGTACACACACCACCCACGGTACAGTTTGATGATGTCACAAATGGGTATGTACCTTGGGAAAGAGAAACAAGGGTAACCTCATTATATCCAACGGACCCACAGGTGGATCCGAAGTGATATAAAGAGCTTACCTCGATCAATTCTCTTCATCGATATCACATTTTTTTCACAACTTTGCATGCTATACGATGCCACCATTTTTTCCCGAGACGGTAAACACGGCCTAAGTCACTTCCAGTTTTCTCCAATTGGAGAATGTGTCATGTCCGGTTTCAACGCCGAATTTCCATACCATTGGTCGGCCAACCCAAAAAAATCCCCTCCCCAAAAAATAAAGAAATCTGATACATGAGAAAGGTCAAAGGTCAAAGATGGTGCCAAAATATCTCCAAATGGCCTAAACATATACAGTAGGTGTCCGCCTAAACATACCTGTACTAAAACAGGTACAAAGTTGCATTTGCTCACATTACTAGCATCGACTTTGGCACAAGTACTAATAAGACCCTGGAGTACTGATTCCTAGATGATTTGGGCTTGGTTATCAGGTTTCCAAGGTGATATTCACTGTAAAAGCTGTTGTTTTTTTAGGCGGAGACTGAATTTGAGATGTTTTATAATGTTCTAGCTCTATTTACTCTGACACAGTAACATATATTTTGATTCTGACACTTCTACAGCCACCCCACAGGTGTTAGCTTTCATTTGATAACAAGATCATTATGAAGGCCCTTGTGATTGTGGAGATATTCTATATTCACTGTGGGCATGTCATTTCGAGCAGAAAACCAGAAAAATGAGGTGGATAAGATGAGGCTAAGGGAGAGAAACATACTGTATGTACTGTACAAGCAAACATGCTAATCAGTTTGCTTTGAATCTCTCACATTTCAACCTAAGAAGACTCAATGCAATCATGATAGTAATCATATGATATAACCTTTATTGATCCAGGTTAATCTCATTGAGATAATTGTACAAAAAAATTTGCGTTGAGAAAAATATCCATATACGTGTAGTCCAGGCCTGAGATGCGTGTCAAACATGTCTAACAAGTGCCCCACGGTGGTGTAGCGGTCTAAGCACTGGCCACTAGTGCATGCTGCCCACCGGGGACTGGGTTCGAATCCCAGCTCGCCAGATCCGGATATGGCTGGGGCACACACGGAGAGCGGCATATTGGGCGGCCGCTCCCGAGGGTGGGTATAGGAGTATTTCCGGACAAGGATCCGTCGCGCAACACCGCCCCCTAGGTGCCGGAATAACGGTGCTGGGCTCGAGGAGCCAGTCAGCTAGTCTGCCTGGCGGCCTCCTCTGGGACTGCCGGCCACGGGGTCGTGCGGCGGATCCTATGCAATATGCAGGGGATAATTGGATGCTAGGTTGGGTTCAATTGGCTACCAAATTGGGTGAAAAAGGGATAAAATCTGGAGAAAAAAAAAATAAAAAAAAATAACATGTCTAACAGGCAGAAACAAAATCTCGAAAAGCAGTTCCGTCAAATGCCTTTTTGGAAACATTATGTCCAACCTTTTTAGATAGTTTGAGAGATTTATTTAGTTAGATAACAAAATGCAGTAAAAAGTGTGTGTGTCAGAAGTGGGATTCGAACCCCCCTGTTGTGAAGGCCCACAGTTTAGTGCCAGTTTAGTTTCCCCAAACCAGCCCTATTTTTGCCCCTAGTATTTCCTTTGTTATTTTCTATACAATTATATACGTTTCGTGAAGTATATGTATTATTCTTGTAATGTTTTATGCATATGTTTGATGACGTAGTATCCGGGGTGTGTCTGTGACCCGGATGCTACGTTCGGTGGTGGTATATAAGAGACGGAAGGGCGGAGTCAGTCGGAGTGTGTGTAGAGAAGCCGAACGAGAGAGAACTAGAACGAGAGAAGCAACGAAGCCGATCTAAGATGGCGGATTCAGCAGCGAGCACACCGTGCAGCAACTGAAGACGCCAGGAAAAGCGATTCTGGAGTGAGCCACTGTAGCCTGTTGGTTGTGTTCCCGTTGGACCGTCTTGCCAGCAGCCGGCTGTTCACCGTGGGACCAAGCGGGACGCCAGCTGGACATTAATCGTCGTCTCCACGAGCAAACACAGACTCCAGCGGAGCTTCAACGCGGACCACTTCGTCGACGCACATGCCAGTCAACCAGGCCTCAACGCGCACCACGCCACTGGACTATAAGCCTGTTCAAGCCAGAGACTGTCAGTGAGTGATTGAGAGTGTGTGTGGCCGGCCGGGTGGGAATGTATATATGGGGATGTATACAACCGTCGTGTAATAAATGTGTTGTTCATCTGTAATACCGTGTGTTAGTTGTTTGTAGCTTCAATGCTAATGCTAGTTGTTTGTAGCGCTAAGGCTAATGCTAGTTGTTTGTAGCGCTAATGCTAATGCTAGTTGTTTGAAGGCTAATGCTAATGCTAGTTCCCTTGCTAATGCTAACGACCTTAACTGCTAGTCTAACGGTTTGCTGTCGCCCCCTGCCTGTATCCTCTTATACTGCCTATTTAGCTCCCTTAGTTAGATAACCAGCCCTTTCCTAAAAGTATACAGTCCTTTTCAGCTACTCCCTGGTTACAATTGGTCCTTCGAGCCGGATTGGTAGTGTAGTGATAGCATGGCTGAGCGCAGCCAACCAGACCAGACAGTTACCCCCCCTTCTCCGCCCCCTGAGCCAGAGCCACGACCACAGAGAGTCCCGCGGTTGCCTCCGAGGTTACAGGAGTATGAGCTTGAGCTTGAAAGCTCACTGAGTGGTAGCGAGGAGCGCACTCCACGGGATACAGTGGTCGGAGAGGCCGAGGTGTCCGCCGGCGAGCAGGTGGCTAGCACTGAGACAGCCCTCAAAGAGCACCAGCCTGAGGATGAGATGGCAGAACCGCAGGGTTTTGCCGTGGAAACGGAAGAACAGGAAGGAGAGGCCCGGTCCGACAGCGCCTGCGGGCGGAAGAGGGAGGGCCTCAGCCTTAACGATCTGCCTCCCAGTACGGCGCGCTCGAGACCTAGCTCCTGCCGCTCAGTGGCTTCCTACCGGTCCAGGGCTTCCGTGGGCAGTTCTGCCTCTGGGGCGGATAGCCTGCACTCCAGAGGGAGTGGTGCCGCGCTGTCCGAATATATGCGCCAACAGGCCGAGATGGCGTTAGAGCGGGAGCGCCAACAGGCCGAGACGGCGTTAGAGCGGGAACGACTCCAGTTCGAGCGTGAACGCCTCCAGCGCCAGGAGGCGCTAGAACGCGAACGCCTCCAGATGAACGGAGCGGAACGCGCGGCGGAGAGACAGCGCCAGGAGGCGCTAGAACGTGAATGCCTCCAGCGCCAGGAGGCGCTAGAACGGGAACGCTTCCAGATGGAGCGCGACCGCCTCCAGACGGAGAGGCAGATGAACGGAGCGGAACGTGCGGCGGAGAGACAGCGCCAGGAGGCGTTAGAGAGGGAACGCATCCAGTACGAGCGCGAGCGCCTCCAGATGGAGGGGGCGGAACGCGCGGCGGAGAGGCAGATGGCGAGAGAGAAACTGCACGCAGAGAAGATGGAGGAAATGATGCAGACCATGCGCGACGTGTGCATCAGCAGAACTCCGTCGGCCTGTAGCTCCAGAGTATCATCCGCACGGCCCTCTCGAGTGCCATCTCCTGAACCCCCCGCCGATGGCTCCATGACCCCCGCCAGGACTGTCCAACTACAGGCCCAGCTGACCACCTGGAAGGAAGAGGACCAGGGACCCGACCGCTACGCGGCCCAGAGGGAGCCAGCGTCGCTGCCCGGGGGGGGAGTCATCCCCCAAGAGCGTAGCACACCCCTAGGTCCTCCAGTGCACCAAAATGCATGCAGGCCGGACACCCAGACCGTCACTCCAGCACCGATGATCCACTACAGGATGTTCCCCCAGGTGGAGGGACCCAAGTTCCCCTTCTTCAAGGACGAGGACAGGAGCCAGTATGTGGAGCTACGCATCTGCCTAGACACGCTCTTGGACAACTCCTGCTCCGAGTCCTACAAATATGCGATTCTCCTTCAGCATGTGAGGAACCCCAGAGCCCACAACATGGTACTGGCCCATGCCTCCGCACCGACACCTTACACCAGAGCGCTCGCTGACTTGGATGCCCGCTACGGTCGTCCCTGGAACCACGCCCTTGCTGAACTGCAAGCCCTCGAACAGCAGGCCCCCATCAAGGATGACCGGGCGCTGGATGACTTCGCGCTCCGCGTGCACACCTTGGTTGGGATGCTGAAGACGCAGGGCCCAGCTGGCGCCAGCGAGATCAACAGCACCTCCAACGTAGAGCGGCTGCTCCGCAAGATCCCACGCTTCCGGCAGGAGAGGTTCCGGCGACAGCAGCGCGTTCGTCACCCCGGGAAGTTGGGTCTGAGCATGGCTGCCTTCGCGGAGTTCCTACTGGAGGAAGTGCATGACACCAACGTAGACGCCATGGGTTACGCTGAGCCGAAGAAGGAGAGGGAGAAGGGAGACCGCTGGGACGGGCCGAGCTCGAACAGAGGACGCCCAGTAGGAGTGCTGCACACGGAGGAGGAGCCTCGGAGAGAGAGGACCACCCGACCTGAGGGAAAGGATTCCTCTCAACCCCCTCCAAAGGGACGGAGAGGTCCACCGCCATGTCCGTACTGCACCAGCGAGCACTGGCTCAATGAGTGCAGTGACTTCAACAACCTGAGTACCGAGGCCAAGCAGAGGTGGCTCGAGAAGAACCAGAGGTGCTGGAACTGTGGGCGCGACCATCTGGCGAAGAACTGCACCTTGAGGAGGAAGTGCAACCGCTGTGAGGAGGTCCACCTCAACATCCTACACGAGGTCTCCCTCGCCAGGTCCACGGAGGGCAACAGAAGCCCTAGGTCCGGTCGCGCAGCGGAAGAGGAAACCCCTGTCTACTACCTAGACTCGCCACGGAGCAGCGGCTCCAAGGTCCTACTGAAGGTGGTGAAGGTCCGACTGCACCACAACAACGCTGTGTACGACACGTACGCCGTTCTAGACGACGGGTCGGAACGGACCATCCTTCTCCAGGGGGCAGCGCGCCAGTTGGGGCTCCAAGGGACTGCGGAGAAGCTGACTCTGCGCACGATACGTCGCGACCTTAAAGAGGTCACCGGGGCGAGAATCAACTTCTCTATCTCCCCGGCGGGGCGGCCGTCGGATAGACATCGGCTTCAGAATGTCTTCACCGCCGACCAGCTAGCGCTCTCCCGCTACGACTACCCCCTGGAGAGGTTACGCGCAAGATATCCCCACCTACGGGGAGTAGACCTACATCCGATAGAAGGAGCGGAGCCAACCCTTCTCATCGGCTCGGACAACGCTGAACTGATCGTGTCGCTCCGTCCTCCGCTGAGAGGACCACGAGGCTGCCCGATGGCTGTTAAGACTGCGCTTGGGTGGGCCCTCCAAGGCGCTACCGAGTGGAGAGAGAGGGACGGGAGAGCTACGTCATCCCTCCATGTCCGAACCGAAGAAGCAAACCAACCAACCGGACCGCCTGGAGTGGAATCTATTGCTGCCAGTGCACCTGGAACAGTTAGTACCACAAATGGTTCACCACAGGATGACCAACCGAGGAAGAAGTCTCTGTGGACAGAGCATAAGTCTCTGGATGGGAAGCCTTACTACTACAACTCCCAGACTAAGGAGTCCCGGTGGTGGCGCTACCGTGCCATGGCGGCAACAGCTGTTGCCGAGGAACACCTGCAGGTGGCCATGCACCCTCACGGGGCCGAGGTCCGCATTGACGCACCCGTCAACTCCGTCGAGTACACGTCAGCCATGAAAGTCTCAGCCAGTATTGTAGACGCCTCCAAGGAGGAAAGGCCGAAGTTGGCGAAGAAGAGAGTAAAGTGGAACCCAGAAGAGGAGGCCAAGCAGGCCTTCAAAGAGCTTCTGGAGGAGGATGGTGGTTCATCCGACGCGTCATGGGAGCAAACCATGAGAATGATCATCAACGACCCACGCTACAGCGCCCTGCCCAAGCTGAGTGAGAAGAAGCAAGTGTTTAAGGCCTACCAGGCTAAGAAGGGGAAGGAACAAGCCAAGCAGCTCAGGAAGAGGAACTGTGAGGCGCTGACGAGCATTCTGGACAACATGGCCAACGTCACCCACTGCACCACCTGGTCCGAGGCCCAGCAGTACCTGCTGGACGACCCCTTCTTCGCTGCGTACGAGGCGCTGGAGACCATGAACCAGGAAGACGCTCTGCTCTGCTTCGAGGAGCACATCCGCGCCCTGGAGAAGGAGGAAAAGCAGAAGATTCTGCTGAGGGAGAGAGACAAGATGTCCGAAGGTGCCGTGGTACTGGTGAGGGACCAGTCCCTTCCGCGCGCCGCCTGGCAGACAGGCAGAGTGGTCGACACTATCACCTCATACCTCGCGCTGCTGGGGCAGCCTAGCTAGTGTGCCTTCTTTAGTTAACTGAAACCGAGGGTTTCATGGGGCGGCTGTTGTGAAGGCCCACAGTTTAGTGCCAGTTTAGTTTCCCCAAACCAGCCCTATTTTTGCCCCTAGTATTTCCTTTGTTATTTTCTATACAATTATATACGTTTCGTGAAGTATATGTATTATTCTTGTAATGTTTTATGCATATGTTTGATGACGTAGTATCCGGGGTGTGTCTGTGACCCGGATGCTACGTTCGGTGGTGGTATATAAGAGACGGAAGGGCGGAGTCAGTCGGAGTGTGTGTAGAGAAGCCGAACGAGAGAGAACTAGAACGAGAGAAGCAACGAAGCCGATCTAAGATGGCGGATTCAGCAGCGAGCACACCGTGCAGCAACTGAAGACGCCAGGAAAAGCGATTCTGGAGTGAGCCACTGTAGCCTGTTGGTTGTGTTCCCGTTGGACCGTCTTGCCAGCAGCCGGCTGTTCACCGTGGGACCAAGCGGGACGCCAGCTGGACATTAATCGTCGTCTCCACGAGCAAACACAGACTCCAGCGGAGCTTCAACGCGGACCACTTCGTCGACGCACATGCCAGTCAACCAGGCCTCAACGCGCACCACGCCACTGGACTATAAGCCTGTTCAAGCCAGAGACTGTCAGTGAGTGATTGAGAGTGTGTGTGGCCGGCCGGGTGGGAATGTATATATGGGGATGTATACAACCGTCGTGTAATAAATGTGTTGTTCATCTGTAATACCGTGTGTTAGTTGTTTGTAGCTTCAATGCTAATGCTAGTTGTTTGTAGCGCTAAGGCTAATGCTAGTTGTTTGTAGCGCTAATGCTAATGCTAGTTGTTTGAAGGCTAATGCTAATGCTAGTTTCGTATATATTTTGGTATCTGTTACTTACTAAAAAATGAAGAAGAGTTCCTGAGCAAATTTAAGACTTGTTTATTCAAAAAGAAGCAGGTTACACAGCATGGCCCCTCAAATGGAGCTGATGGTCCGAATCGGTCACAGGATGGATGTGAAAAAATAAAGAGAGAGAGTCCATCTACGTAGCGGACTTTATACCCTGTCACTATTATTTCGCTGAGCCAATCAAAACAGAGTCCACGTCATTTTAATTTGGTTAGATACAAAGTTTTACCAGTGAGATCATAGTAGGTGAGGTCATTTTCTGGCCTGTAAATAGGATGTTATTGTCTTATTATAATGCAATTCACCCTATGGTCTAATACAATTCTAATGCAATTTATGTTATGGGCGTCTTGTTGGCTCGGGCCCTAATGCAATTATATCTTCCCATGATGATATTACATCCTCTGCACATGCATGTCAAAAGGCCATTGTGTGTATTTAGAGGCCCACCGCTATAGTTACAGAGCATGAAAATACACTACACAGCCCCCCTCGGAACACGCAGAGTGTGTTCCGAAACTAAACGACAGACAGAAAAACTACATCAACCCATCAACTACATCAACAACATCAACACACCAACACATCAACACATCAACACATCAACACATCAACATTAAACCACACTCAGTTCATCATGCATAATACAAAAACTGAGATACAGAAATTTCCAACGACCGATGTTTCCCTCGTCCTCGAAGCGGCAGGGTCAGAGGTTGCTAGCACATGGCCCCAGTTGGAGAACAGCCTTTACCGCTGTCTCAGATTGATAACACTTCCATAGTCAGGAGCTTCCATTGTCGCGTAACCATTACATCACTTCACAACCGACATCAATCACATGATATAGAAAGAAACAAACAGGAACCGAAGCAAACAATCACAAAACATCACTTAATAAATAAATCATCAAAAGAGGAAACAAAATCAGAAAGCAAAGCAGAATCCAGCTTTTGCTCATCAGCTATGTCGGCCATCATCAAAGCATTAACCGGAACATCAGAAATACACTTTCCAAAACATTTGATTAAAATACCAAGTAACATAATACAGATGATAATGACAACAAGAATAATAGCGACGGACCTGACCATATTACCAATACCTGAAAAAGCAGAATCAAAGAAATCCAATGTATTCCAACCGTGTTCTTTACGTAAATCCTCTATACCCTTCTTGTTAGATTCATGGAAATCATACAGAGCGTTACCAGAATCCGAAATATAACTGCAACATTCACCGCCTATCAAAGCACAAGTACCACCCTGACTGGCCAAAATAATGTCCAAAGCCATTCTATTTTGGAGAGCTACATTCTTAGTTTCAGTCAATTCAGTAGCCAGGGCAGATACTACAGCATCCGAAGCATTAATGTGTTTTTCAAGAACGGATGATAGGGCACTTAATTCAGTCTGAGAGTTGTAGACACCATAACTTGGGAATATTAGGCCAAAAAACTTCTGAGCGGTAGATAACGCCCTACGACTACGATGGGTTGCTTGTTTGTGAAGTACAGACATCTCTTCCCGAGTAACTTTCCTAATCAAAGGTATCAGATGAGCTAAATAACAAAGACCCTCACTCAAAGCAGGAAGCTTAGAGAATGCATTATTATCACACACAAGAAACACACCCTCCGGGAGTTGAAGCTCCGTACCAGGATACGGGAAAATGACACCACCTATACAAGACGCGGCCCCTAGCTGACGAAGCGCGCTGCCCTTGAGCCGAGATTGTATGTCAATACAGGTTGTAATATTTACGAGAGGCATGACCTTAAGCTGCGTGGTGCCTTTCTGCCGTCTGGTAGTATTGGTATCATGTAATTTCATTTGAGGCACCATAGCACAATCAACAACTTTACATTTCAATCCAGAAATAACAACTGAACCTCTCCACCGTGTAGAAGTCACACTCCCAGAACATAACAGATGAGGACTCAATGCAGTACCATTCAATTGAACGAACATAGCTTGGATAATATATATCTTCTTCGGACCTGTTGGTTGTGACAAATGTGTAAGCCTATCAATAATAACCTTCCCCACACCGCTAGGCCTATGGTGTTCGTTAACTGCTGCTGTCAGACGTTCCAACACACCAATATCCACACCTGCATAGGAAGAATTTAAAGGAACCAGAATCGTGCTGGGCTGACAAGAAGAGCTCTGGTTCTTGCCCTGTAAAACAAATTGGGCTAAACCCTGCCAATTATAATGAAACCATTCTGCTTTAGTTAACGGTATGGGGAAAAACATAGGAGCAGATGTACTTACAGGGACCTGTTGACAAATCCAGCAATCAGAATAATTCATTTTTGAAGCAAAATCTTTCATGATACTAGTGGCAGAATTAGGGTGGGACCGTGTCCCCAGGTGATTAGAATCATACAACAAATAATCGTCAGTAGCGACTACAATCACCTTCGTAGAAGCCTTCACAGCAACATTTTCAACCTTTCCTGGTAACTCAACGTGAACATATTCATGCACAAATTTCTCACAGTCCAACCTATAGTAGTGTGGATAGTCAGGAGCGTTCCTACAAACTTTGTCCTTGAAATTGTTGGATTCACTAGACACCTGTTCACCGATATTACGTCTAGCACACCAATACGAGTTCAACACCTTGTCAACATTAGTTAATGTCACACGAGTTTCTTGCGTGTTGCTTGAGTGTTGATTAAGTGTAACATATTTAGCATCCAGTAAATACCACTCGTCCGCTTCGGCGGTATAGATCAAACAATCATCAACAGTACAACGTGAATGTGGGCAAATAAAAGATCTACCTGCTGTGATCATTCTTTTCTGACGTCCAGGCATAACAGTGTGTGAGTGAAGTGTAACATTGTCCAAGGAAGTCAATGGGGTAGGAACACTAAGGGGTATATTAGTCTCTGAAACGGCATGGCTTGAGTTTCCTCCTAATTGGCCTTGGTGTATCACGGGATCTGTCTGGTTGGGGTGTATCACTGACAGGTCTGTGTCTCTCAATGGTACCTTGGTCCGGGCAGCCGCCCGGGTTGCTGACATCTCCGTCTGGAGCATTGTCAGGGTCGGAAGGGGTGACAACAGGGGCAACACCAGGCTTGGTAGAACCCCCCAGAGGGGTGTCGCAGTCACTGGATCCTTCACGATCTCCCTTGGCCCGCTCATCTCTGGGCTGGACAGGGTCTGGGACGAGGCCCCCGGCATCATCTGCATCACGGCGCAGATACTCACCAACATCTTCGTCAGCCTGGATGTCCAAGCTGTGGACTTCCTCGTCCCCAGGGGTCTCCTCACCATCCTGCTGAGGCTCTCCCTCATCGTCCTCATCGGGTGCCTTGATGCAGTGATGAACGTGATACCAGGTGGGGGACCCCTTGATTTGGATGGCAGTCCCAGTGCACCGAACGACCTCGTATGGTCCTTCCCGTCGAGCCTCATGCCACTTCCGTCTGTAGACCTTCACGTATACTTTGTCACCCGGTTGCAACGCGTCCTTCCTCTCCTGTGCGTTCACCTCCTCTTCACGTTCCTGTTTGTGGAGCACATAAGAAGAGATACTCTTTTGCCGGTTAGTCATGTACTGTACATAGGCTTTCATGTCACTCTCCAAGAGAGCCAAACTTGGCCCTTTCCCACTGGTTCGTGCACAGGGAGCTGTCATTATTCTCCCCATAGCCAGTTCATGGGGAGTCAAGTGCAGCCCTCGAATCTCACTGGAACGACAGGCCATCAATGCAAGAGGGAGTCCTTCCACCCAATTAAGACCTGTATGCTGACAGACCTTAGAAAGACGGTTCTTAAGGACCCCGTTCATCCTCTCTACCATCCCCTGGCTTTGAGGTGAGTAAATACACCCAAATCTCTGCTTGATTCCCAACTTTTGTAGTATAAGCTTTACCGTCTTATCCACAAATTCCTTACCATTGTCTGACGCTATCCTATCTGGAATTCCAAACCTAGGTATGAATTCCCTGCATAGGAACTTTGCTACAGACTGAGCATCCTTTTTTCGAGTGGGGCATGCTTCTACCCATCTGCTGAACCTGTCCACTACAACTAACATGTACCTGTATCCTGCAACAGGACGAATCATGTCCACATAGTCAATCACCAAATGTTTCATTGGCCCGTTTGGGGTAGGGATATGCCCAGTTCCCACTGGTATTCCAGGTCTGATATTGTTTTTCAAACAGACCACACATTGACCAAGGATATGGTCTATTTGTTCCAATAAATATGGAGCCCAAAAACCATATTCCTTGGTGATCTTGCGTCTTACCTCCCCCCTGGCCACATGTGCTAATCCATGGGCTTCCTGTATCAGCATGCCTAATAAATCTGGGGGTGCCACAACCAGTCCCTCATGATTTCTCCATAGACCTGTGTCATCCTGACTAGCCCCCCTTGTTAACCATAGGTTTTTGTCTAGCGCATTTGCCCCACTCTGTAACATCAACAAATCCTCAAGCGTGACCATGCCCTGTAACTGTGTTTCATGTGTGACCAGCAGAACTTTACCTGCTTTGTCTGCTCCTGTAATGGCTTTGGCTGCATCATCTGCAGCCCTGTTACCTTGTGTGACATGTGATGAGTCAGATCTGTGTGCGGCACACTTCACTATGGCTAATTCCCTTGGTTTCATCATGGCTTGTAACAGCTTCATGATTTGAGCGTGGTGCTGAATAGGCGAACCATCAGTTTTCTTAAAACCCCGTCCCTTCCATACAGCTCCATGTAGATGACACACATTATGGGCGTAGGCAGAGTCGGTGTACACTGTCACTCTTCGTCCGGTTCCCAAGTTGCATGCTTCTGTGAGGGCAATCAACTCAGCCAATTGAGCTGAACAAGGCTGAGGAACAGCCTCGGCTTGTTCCACAATGAACCCTGAATTTTGGGATCGGACTATGGCATACCCAGCACGTAAACTTTCTCCTACCCGGTAACAAGATCCATCAGTCCAATACTCAACGTCAGCTTCCTTCAAAGGCAAAGCTAGTAGATCTGCTCTAAGCTTAGAGTACCTCATAGCTTCCTTCACACAATCGTGTGGTTCCCCATCTTCTGGGGTTGGCAAGGTCTCTGCTGGGTTAAGTGTGTTACATCTTAGTAATGTTACATCTTCCCTTTCCAACATCCTGTAATAATTCCTAATCCTAGGCATCGTCAAAGTATACTTGCCTTGATTCAAAAGATTCCTTAGACTGTGGTGGCAGAGAATGGTAATTGGGTACCCCATTGTTAAGGTTGTTGCCTTCTCGTACATAAGATATGCCCCGGCCATTGCTCTGTAGCATGGCGCGAAACCCATTTCTACCTCTGAATATGCGACAGAGTAATAGGCTATGGGCTGTGGACTAGGTCCAATGCCTGTTGGTTGCGTAAGAACAGCGCAGGCATACTTCCCTTTGGCTGAAGAAGAAACATACAATCCAAATTCTTTGGAATAATCTGGAAGCGCTAAAGCTGGCGCTTCTTGTAATTTGTGTTTAATTGTCTCAAACGCCAAATCAGCTTCCCTTGTCCAAGTAATGCAACATTGGAGTTTATCACTACCTGTTTCCTTAATCATCCCCCTCAATGGAGCGACCAGTCTAGTGTAATCCTCCACCCATGCTGAACTATACCCAGTAATGCCCAAAAACATCATCATTTCCCTAACCGTTCGTGGTTTTGGAGCCTTCTGAATAGCTTCCAAGTGTTCGTTAGTGACACTGCGATGTCCCTGTGTAATAGATTGTCCTAAGTAAGTTACCTTTTCCTGGCAATACTGTAGCTTCTTTTTAGACACCTTGTGTCCCTTCTCCGCCAAAACCTTTAACAGTTTAACGGAATCCCTGTGACATGTTTCTTCATCTGGGGCACAAAGGAGTATGTCATCCATGTACTGAATGGCAGTACTACTTATCGTCTGCCCTAACCCGTCTAAGTCCTCCTTCAAGACCTGATTAAAAACATGAGGACTGTGTTTGTACCCTTGTGGCATTCTGGTATATTGATAATGTTGACCTTTGTAGGTAAACCCAAATAACCCTTGACTTTCTACACTAAGAGGTATAGAAAAGAAAGCCCCGCATAAATCAATCACTGTAAATACTTTGGCTGTAGATGGAATCTGAGTCAACAGCACATGAGGATCAGGAACTTCGGCTGGATAGCTGACAACTACCTCATTCACAGCCCGTAGGTCATGTACCAGACGATATGAACCATCAGGTTTCGTTACTGGCAGAAGAGGTGTGTTACTTAACGGATATTGAGTTATCTTCAAGACTCCTGCCTCTAACAATCCTTTGATCTGTGGCTCAATTCCATCAATTGCTTCCTGCTTCAATGGGTATTGGTTTTTCCAAGGGGGTTTTGCACCCGGTATGAGTTCAACTCTCAATGGACGAGCTGATTTCACAAATCCAATGTCTGTACTGTTCTTTGCCCACAGGTCTGCTGGCACATTCTGTATCATTTCTTCTCTGAGGTCTTTTTCAGGTTGTACAGGAAGGATTAGCTGGTTCATTAGCTTCACAGTCTGCGGATGTCCTATTCCTTGAGCAGAGATCATCAGTTTTGTGAACTGTCCATCAATGCTCCTCCAGATAGCAGGGTTTTCTTTTGTCGTTACAAATCTGGCTTTTTCTGAGTCTGCCATCATTGCCCCTAAATGCTTCTGTTTATAGTGTTCAGATATCATAAGTGTCACATGAGGGATGCTACCCTCAATCTTATGCTCCTGATCTAGATAAGTGTCACTGTTTATCTTCATAGCCACTCCCTGAGGGCCTAGGATTATACAACTTGTACTAAGCTGTACCTGTTTTGGCTGATGCTTCAGCCACTCATCTGGGTTTGCATCTGCAACTTCTCTAAAATACTGGAGTGTACAATGCAATGGATCAGTAGGCCTTCTGGCCTCGGACATGTGTGCCAGGATATAATTGTCCCACATCCTTGCTGGTTCCATTAGGTCTGGGCTAAGCCCTCCCACCCAATACACCATAGATGCGTTGTTGTCCATCATGACAGACAGCTGTCTGTTCTCTTGTGGCACTGTCACCCGACAGCCGTCAGGTGTGCATTTCACTGTACAGTTCAATTGGCATAGTGCATCTCTCCCTAGTAGCCCTATTGGCGTGTGTTCTGATACAAGTATTGACAGATCTGCTCTCTGTCCTTTGTACTCTAAGCTTACAAGCTCAGTAGTAGGGATCAGCTGTTTAATTCCCTCGAATCCGATTGTCTTCACATATTTCCCAGACATAGGAAGGTGCGTGGCATCTTCAGGCTTCAGACAGGTGTAGGCTGCTCCACTGTCCACCATCAATTCTAATGGACGTTGGTTGACCGACACCCATATGGTAGGTTCATCTTCAGGCCTGTTCGTCACCACCAGCTGGCACCCCCCTCTCGGATCTTCTGGGCACCCCTATAGCCCAGCTGGTGGGCCTCCGTAGGGGTTCACCACTCCTGGAGCCGGTGTAGCAGGGGGCCTATATCTTCCTTTTTGTTTCCCCCCTGCGCCCCCCTGGTTCTTCTTCCAGCAGGTACGGGCTAAGTGTCCATCCTGGCCGCATTGGAAACATGGTCCTAACATCTTCTTCCCGGCTGCGGTCCATCCCTCTTGTGGTGGTCCTTGGCCAGGCTGGTTGTATGGCTGGTACGGAACCACTTGCACCCCTGGTGGCCCCTGTGGGTATGGATACCCCCCTTGTGGCCCCTGTGGGTATGACTGGGGAGGGACAGTTTGCAGTTGCTGTGGCTGAGATGGGACCTGTAGGGCTATGGTCTGCACTCTCTCTCTGGTTTTCTTGCCTTCAGTCAATTGTACTTGAGTTAGTTTTCTGAGTGAGTCTTCGTCTTGTGCCTTCTGTATCTGAATCTTCTTTCTAAATAATTCTACTTGGTGTGCTACGTTGTCTATATAAACAGCCTTGTTCATGTGTCGTAGCCCCACCACTTCTGCTAACTTGTTCTTAACTGGGGTAGGGAGACCTTGTTGAATCTTTTCCCTGATTATGGCTTTTTCTAACGGGTTATCTTCGGCATCCTTCCCTGTCACACTTCTCCATTGAGAGTGCACACGGGCTACGAAACCCCTGGGATTCTCATCTTCTCCCAGTGGCATCACGATGATATTGTCTGGGTGAATGTGAGTAGGGTATGTCTCTCTGATTGCCTTCCACAGCCTGCCTCTGTTTGCTGCGAAGAGCTCTGGGTCATAAACTGATGTACCGATATATTTATGAAGTCCTGCCTTCGTCAATATTTCCTGCATGGTGTCCAATCCTGTAATAAAGGCTAAGAGTCTTTTCAGGTCTCCCATCGCGGCCTGCGTCCCTGTCAGTCTCACGTCCATCTCGTTAGTCCAAGGGTGACCCCCATCTTCTAGGACTGGGAGTTTTTCGATCACTTCAGACAGATCTGTATGACCCCAAGGACGATATTCTATCTTGTTATCTCGAAACAGCACCGGGAAGACCCCCTGAATTTCCTCTTCCTCCGATGCCTTCCCTCTTGGTCTAAGGCCATAATTGCTTACTAGTGGCTCCGTTCTTTCGTCCCACCTTGGTGTCGCTGTAGACCTTGGGAGGTTCGGCTGGGATGTATGATGTGATGACACTTGACGATATTCTCTTGAGAGGTTCGGCTGGGATGTATGAAATGATGTCACTTGAGCTATCTGTTCTTCCAGTTCCTCTATCTGTCGTATACAACTTTCCTCCTCTCTTAGGCTTTTCTGGAGTTTTCTTGCCCTCTTTCTTAACTCCTCCTTATCCTTTTTCACCCTTTCTTCCTCCTCTTCCTCCGACATCCTCTTCTTTTG
>NC_137688.1:60634232-60776732 GCF_963989245.1 Nansenia antarctica | reverse complement strand
GGTACTCACATGTTTATTTCTTTTGTTTGCATTGGAAAAACAGCAAAACCAGAGGGAAAAAAGGCAAATCTGGTATCATTCCACACAGAACTCCAAAAATGGACTGGACAAAATGATTGTTGTTATAATATACAACAATATAATAGTGTTGTTATTATAATTGGATTTCAATCATGTAATGCTCCTTTAATTATTTGTATTTAAACTCAACTGGGGCAAGTTACAGGTGCTGGCAATAGAAATCACACTTGCAAGCAATTAAAATGGAAGAAAGTTGACTCAACCTTTGTGTTGTGTGTCTGTGTGTGCCACACTGAGCATGGAGAAAAGAAAGAAGAGCAAAGAAGTGTCTAAGGATTTGAGAAACAAAATTGTGGAAAATGTTGGACAATCTCAAGTCCATCTCCAGAGATGTTCCTGTGTCCACTGTGCGCCACGTCATCAAGACGTTTACAGCCCATGTCACTGTAGCTAACCTCCCTGGACGTGAACGGAAGAGAAACATTTATAAAAAGATTGCAACAAAGGATTGTTGGAATGGTGGATAAAAAACTCAACTTCCAAACAAATTCAAGCTGACCTGCAGACACAGGGTACAACAGTGTCAGCTCTCACTATCCGTCACAATCTGAATTAAATGGGACGCTATGGTAGGAGACCCAGGAGGGCCCCACTGTTGACACATGCTAAAACTTACCTGGGGAAGCCAAAATCATCCTGGGAGAACCCAGACAAACAAAAGAACAAAAGCAAACAAAAGAAGAAAACATGTGAATACCAAAGCATTTGTAATTGCAACAATTGGAGCATTATCTGACAGAAGTGCAATATTCCAAGTCCAATATTTTTGGCCATGACTGTACCGTCCTTGCTATGCCCCCGCAGCCTAATGTGCTTACTCATGGTCATGCACCATAACCCGTCTAACTTGAGGTCACCCGCCAGAGGGAGTATTTCCTTACCAAAGTCAATGTCAAGCAGCGCAGCGTTGGCCCCTTCCACCAGGATCTTTTTGGGGGGTCCATGAATAGCCTCGTACATGAAATAGACACCGTCTCGCACCATAGGCCTTATCCGCTCAGCATACTCCTGCAAGGTGACAGAGTATGCGTGGGTGAGATATCAGGGATACTGTATGGATGTAATGATTGACTGTAATGACTCCTCTGGTGCCCCAGCGCTGAACCTTCTTCCATTGGACATCAGACAGGCATGCTCAGTGAAAGTGTTCAAAACCAAGTTGAAGACCCACCTGTTTTCTGTTGTCTATATGGCTTGTGTATTTGTGCTTTGAAATTATGTGTTTTTAAATTGAAATAGTTGTTTTAAATTGTTTTAAATTTGTTGCTTACCTATTGTATTTGTGCTGTGAAATTATGTGTGTTTTTAAATTGAAATAGTTGTTTTAAATTGTTTTAAATTTGTTGCTTACCTATTGTATTTGTGCTGTGAAATTATGTGTGTTTTTAAATTGAAATAGTTGTTTTAAATTGTTTTAAATTGTTTGCTTACCTATTGTAAAGCACTTTGACGTAAAGCGCTATACAAAGAAAGTTATTATTATTATTATTATTATTATTGTTATTAACCTAGACCGAACCCCATAACAGAGGGGGGCTTTGAGGTCATTTGAAGGTCACCATAAAGGGTGACGATGAAGAGTTTGCACATCTTAGGCACTGGACAATGAACAAGGGGTTGCCTCACAGCGAAACCATTGACACGCTGAGCACACACACACACACACACTTCATTTTACTGACCTTTAACTTTTTAAACTGACCATCAACATCTACCTCCAGGGTAGGGAACATGGATTGGTACTGCTGGGCAAGATTCTTGAACCTGCAACCAAACCACTCAGTGAAATACGACTGTACATGACCTCCAATCACACGTTATTGCCCACAGCCCCATTTGGTGTTCTGCTTGTCCTGCTTCTGTAACTATGGTGAATCTCACCTGGCAGAGAACTCTTTAAAGTCAGCTAGTAGCTCACAAATGCGCAGACCTGTACGTGATGCTTTACTTGAGTAGGTGGCAGTGGCGGCTGGCCAATAGAGGGCGCTGGGGCGCCGCCCCCACCTTCACTTCCTAGTTGCGACTTGTAAAAAGTTTTTTTTAAATAAACATTGTTTATTCACAAAATGCGGCTGATATTCTGTCAGCGCCTATCAGCATTCATTAAAAATCCTCCAATACAATAAACATTTTATCTGTGTGTGTGTGTAAAATTCACTGTTAAAATGCATAGGGGAGGAGTCGGGGCGCCGGCCGAATGCAAGTCTACGGCAGGCCAAATACTTTTCGCTTACACGTGAGCTGTAGCAGCGCTCCAATTGGCTGTCTCCTATTTCCCGGCGAAGAAGAGCAAATATAGATGCTAGATTACATCATATCCGGATGGAGGGGGAGGGATCTCCGCCATAGCCAATTGATCGTCCAGATGGAGGAGGGGGAGGCAAAAGACAATTCGGTTCTATATAGAGAGAAAGGATTAGATTACATTCCATCAAAAATCAAAGGTTAGATATCATTCCTAAGAAAGTGATCACTGTTTATGCATTGGTAGTATAATAACTGCACTTCGTGAATTTCGTCTTTAGCTGGGATGTTTTCATCTGCTTCTGTAGACTCTGTCTGGTCAATTCTTTAGCTAATTATTTTGTTGTCTTTTGGATATGAAGCCATGTTGTAATGTGTAATACTGATCGTGCAAAATGACTGCTACCATGATCTTACCTTAACTTTAATCAACATTTTGACTGGTTTGGTTCTCTAAACATAAAGTATATAACACGTAGTATGTACAGGGAACAGGGAACAGGGAACAGGGAACAGGGAACAGGGAACAGGGAACGGGGAACAGGGAACAGGGAACAGGGAACAGGGGGAACAGGGGGAACAGGGAACAGGGAACAGGGAACAGGGAACGCATACGAGACTCAGATAACTTTGACCCCAACACCGTCAGAGAAGCAGGAGCCTTCGCTATGCTACTGGAGAATCAGGATTTTAAGTTCTTTCTGGAACTTTTTCACCACATCATGCCACATGTGGACCTCTATGCCAAGCTGCAGAAGAAGAAGATAGATTCAGTCCATATCCAGCAGTGCATCCAGCAGTTCCAGCAGGACATACAAAAGATCAGGTATGGGTATTCCTAATATGATTATTTTTATTATGATTATTATTAACGTGTGTGTGCATTTTGTTGTCTCAGTACCTGTACTCTGTGCAATGACAAAGTTGAATCTAATCTATTATTATTATTCACTTTCTGTCTTATCTCTGTTTTATTCTTATTTTTAATTCTTTGTCCTCGCAGGAATTCTCTCCATGCCATGGTTGAGCAAAGCAGCGCTGGGTCTCAGCCAAAAAAGAGACGTCGGGCACTCAGTCTAGAGGACCATGAAAGGATTGCAGCAGAGGTGAGATGTTGTAGAATCAGTCACAGTCCATGTTACACCGGAGGCCTTCGTTTCAATAAAATGAAGGCACACAATTTTGAGAAATGTGACTAAAAATAATTTTGATCCTGAGGCATCATTTACAATAAGGAGCTATTAAAAACAGAAAAGTACTATATTTGACATTTTGGAGAGGGAACTGTGCTCAGTATAGTTTTAACATTAAAGGTCCCATATATTATTTTATATATTAATTCACTTCCTGGTCATTGCTATGTTGCAAATACCCTGCGTTATTAAAATATGGAGAAATATGAATTAGGAAATTATGGAAATACTGTAATAGGTACAGATTTCTGATTTTCACAGTGTTGGCATAAGCCCTCTGAGTACAAAAACAATAAACTGTTTTCAAAGGATATGGGACCTTTAACCTTTCAACGCTAGAATGCTAGAACTCCCAAAACACTAGCATGAAAAAAGAACAGGGTACATATTATTATTTATTAATATTATTTTTTAATTCTTCTTCTCTCTGTAGGTCTGTGATACCATACTTGGACACGCCAAGGAGCGCTTCTCCTTCACAAACCACCTGGTCAGTGCCACCTTGCTGCAGGGGGACAGGTTTGAAGAGTACAAGGGGGCCTTTCCGGAGGATGCACTGAACAGCACCTTGAAGGCCTACCCAATGCTCAGTGGAAGCCAGCTGAAGACCGAGCTCAATCTCCTCTACAGCAAGGAGGAATTCAGAGTCGTGGTGCTGTGGACCTCTTCCAGCTTTTTATGGAGAACAATCTTGGAGAAGTGTTTTCAGAGACTGTCACTCTCCTAAAGATCCTCATAACCACACCCATGACCACGGCGGAGGCAGAGAGGTGCTTCTCGACCTTGAAAAGGATCAAAACCTTTCTCCGGAACACCATGACAGAGGACAGGCTGAATGCATTGGCCATGATGTCAATGGAGAAGACACTGGTGATTGAAATGACAGACTTTAACCAGAAAGTCATTGAGAGATTTGCAGGCCTGAAGGAACGAACAGCAAAATTCATGTTCAAGTAGTGTAACTGGGGAGGGACACAGGGTTTGAAAGTAACAAAGAACACATTTATTATCACAATTGCATTGTGTTCCATGTCTTTCTCCATTGAATAAATAATGCCTAGTTGAATGGCTAAACAAGACAACTGTCTGGACAGTACAATCCATTTGAGCTGCTAGAATTATTCACCTTACCGCTGCACAGATAGACAAATGGTTTAAGTCCATTCTGTTAACATTAGGTCTACTCTGCTAACAAAGACTATTCCAGTTGATTTGTCAGTTGTTGTACATTATATTTTGGTTGTGTTTGCAGTTTGCCATTTAATACAAGTTATATATATATATTCTCATGCTAAAATTCAGATTTTAAAGTTGATATTCTTCCCCGTGGAGCATGCCCCCATAACCTGTGCCCCACCCAAAATGTTTATCACCAGCCGCCACTGACCCTAACCATTACATAAAAGCTGAAAATCTATACTATAACCCCCTAGTAATATTGGTTGATTTAAATCCAAACTTTTGTCTAGAAGAAGAAAATGCTTCACTGTCATATTACTTACACAGTGCATTGTTATATTAGCAGACATTTTAACATAACTCAGTTTTAGTTTCTCGAAATTCCTCTTTGATTACATTATCCGCTAGACATGGGTTATCTGAATGGGCATTGTGCTCAAAATTGTAGTATTGGTGACATGAGGACACCGGGTTTTGGTCATGAGGGCAAACACTGATGCTTACTGCCCAATACTCTCAATCAATATAATTGAAGTAAAATCAGACAGGTTTTCTCAACTATTGGACACTTTTTTGGGGGGGGGGGGGGGGGGGGGGGGGGGGGGTCGGGGACGACGACATACTTTGTAAGCAGAATTCTCTTTTGGATGTGTTTGGAGCTTCTTTGTAAGAAACTGGTTGAAAAATATCAATGCAACAAATTGTGATTATTGTCTGAATGCATTCAGTAAAACAGTATCTGGTTGGTTCAGGATGTTTAGTTCCATTCCCATAATCCCATTCCAGTCAATTTAGAAATGTTTACAAATGTTTACTGCAGGCCTATGCATAAAATGTTTTGCATAAAATCTGTAGGCTAGCCTATCTAATTCAGTTCGGAATCCTGTCCATAAATCAGACCCATAGACATGTTCCCCCTCCAATAAATCACCAGTGCACTGTAACCATGGTTACTCGGTTAGGTGCCTGTTGCTCCACCTTGCTACGTGCTGGCATTTATTGGAACAATTAGAGGGGGGGGGGGTTACTATAATAGAACTTGCATACTGTTACGCACATCGACAGAGGACCGGAGCACACAATGGCGCGCAGTTGCACTGCGTGGTGCAGCTGTAAAGTCTCTAGGCTATAAACAAAAGTAAAAGAGATGGATGCAAAAGTTGACTTCGGTCAAATAGACTATTCTTTAACTTGCAACACAGGCCTAGTGTACTCCATAAAGCAACATTGCCCATGCAGCGCTGTTATCTTCCCAATGCTCAGTGCAAACGCGGACAATAGCCTACTGCGAAGGTCAAAACAGAGTAGGCTACATCAACAGTGTATTCGCATATAATATGTAAGCCACGGTCGTTTTTCTTTAGTTACCTGGCATCTGCAAATGATGTACGACTCAGTCGCCAGCAAGTCGACCACCTTTCCCTTTCCTTCATCGCCCCATTGCGTGCCGAGTACAACTGTCACCTTGTTCCCATAGTCGTTTCGGGCTCGCTTCACTCCTGCGCCGGTGTTATAATTCTTATGATCTTTCGCCGCCCAACCTGACATGTTTGTATTGTACAAGGCAAGCACAGCAGGAACGACTACCCGTATGGAATGGGGGAAAAATCTCCTCAAGACACTGAGAAGCACTAGTGCTGTTTCTTCAAATAAGGGTTTACTGTCTGCTGATGTCAGAGGAGACACACGCACAGTTGACAACACTGTTTGTACAATCGCGGTAATGCCAAGTCAGGTGGTCAAGACAAGAGTACCATGCGAGACAGATCTAATGAAAATGTAATTAATTTCAGAAACATAACTATTCTGAACGTTCGTTCTGTGCACACAGAATAAAGAGCTGTGTTCATTTTAGAGACAGAAATGTGAATACTATAATAACATATTAAAAAATAAACAATTAACAAAACAGTTACAACCATGATTAACTTTAAGATTAAGTCTACCCATAAAGTAAAGATTCTAAAATGATGTTCTCTCTCTCTCTCTGCAAAGGTGAGGATGTATAGTGTGCAGCAGATGTATAGAATGTAGCATGCCATTTTATTTCATTTCCATGATTACACAACTTCCTTTCCATCACTTGATTATCATTCTATATCCAATATTACACATTGTGCTTGGTATGAATGTAAATATAAGAAACAATAATCAATACTGTTTTAAAAGGGACTATACAAGAAAATATTACACTGTGTCTCCAGAACCTTGTTCATGGTTAATTGGTCACATGAATAGGCTATTCATTAGACAATTTGTCTGAAAAAAAACAACCTTTTTGCAACATGTTCACAAACAAACAAGTAAACAAACAAGTAAACATTAGCATCATAACTTTTTTCTAAGGAAATATTATTTACATCTGTCCCCATCCAATCAAGATATCCTAAAAGTTAAAAGAAAAGTTTAACATTGTGTCCAATAAAGTGAAGGTCCATCTTTTTATGTATCATGGCATTATCACAATTATCACAAGATTGTTTTCTGGCTGTGTTGGGGTACAGAGCTTAGGCCGAAGTTTGTTTCTTTTTGCCTTTGG
Organism: Nansenia antarctica; assembly: GCF_963989245.1. Taxonomy (NCBI): domain Eukaryota; kingdom Metazoa; phylum Chordata; class Actinopteri; order Argentiniformes; family Microstomatidae; genus Nansenia; species Nansenia antarctica. The sequence goes on along the minus strand of NC_137688.1, from coordinate 60,769,496 downwards.
TCTTGTCCTTCCTGCGTCCACCTATGAAATAAACACAGAAGACAAGACAGAATAAGAAACAGTACAGTTTCCCACACAACACCTCAGCTATACCATTATATTTACCACCCATAATACACAAGGTGACATTTGTGAAATTTGTAGGAAGCACCCCCCCAAGACTAAATGCAAGGACACATACAGTTGCAAATCTAAATTATTCAACCCCCATTGCATGGCTTATTGGCAAAATGTAAATTCTTTCAGCTGTTTGCAAATAACAAAGTATTAATATTACCATGGTTTTTTATCCAAATCCAACACGAAATGCTACTTTTAATCACTACTGGAGTCTCAAAATTATTCGCAGCAGGCACTGAGGTTTCAGTTTGCACAGTAAGGCACATACTATACACTGAAGGGCTCCATGCCCGGACTCCAAGACGTACACCACTACTGACCCAAAAACAAAAGAAAAGTCGGCTTTTTGGGCCTATGGATCAGCGTTATGTCTGGAGGAAGAAGAATGAAGCATATGCTGAAAAGAACACCCTGCCTACACAGTGAATTATGGCGGTGGCTCAGTGATGCTCTGGGCCTGCTTTGCTGCCTCTGTCACTGTAAACCTGCAGCATGTGGAGGGCACGATGGATTCAGTCAAGTAAGTGAGGATGCTGAAGCTTGGGCGTCATTGGACCTTCCAATAGGACAATGATCCTATTGGATCCACCAAGAGTCCACCAAGTCCACCAAGACGTTTCAGAAGAAGAAATGGAAGAGTCTAGAGTGGCCGTCACAGGCGCCTGACTTGAACCCCATAGAAAATCTCTATTGGGATTTGATGAAGGCAGTTGCAAAATGCAAACCCAAGAATATTACTGAACTGGAGGCTATTGCCCATGAGGAATGGGCTAAGATTCCTCAGGAATGCTGGTTCTGAAGCTGGTGTCTGGCTATGCTTCACGTTTGCAGCAGATCATAACAGCAAAAGGGTGCTCTACTAAGTACTGAAGATGCTTGTCATGAAGGGGTTGAATCATTTTGAGACTGCAGTAGTCATTAAAAGTAGTATTTTGTGTTATATTTGGATAAAAACCCTTGTAATATTAGTTTCATTGAACTTCTTAAACAGTTCTTGTGTAATTTATTTATTGTAAACAGCAGAAAATGTTTATATTTTGCCAATAAACCTAATGTGCAATGGAGGTTGAATAATTTTGATCGCAACGGTAGGTAGGTGAAGCTCGTTGCTGTGATTTGTTTTAGTGAAGCTGTGTACAAAATAAAGAACAGTGATGTTAGGGGAAAGATACTGTAGGACTTCAACATACTAAGGAGTCATACAGATTTACAGTACACTGGCAACAAACTCTCTCTATCAATACACTTCTCAATGTTATTCTCATTAATTGAACATTTTGCCCACTTAAATAACCTACAAAAAAACATTTCATTAAACATTAATCAGACCAAGAGACCAGAAATGACCCACAAAACCACTACCTGTGTAGATCAGTGATTTAGTACATCAATATGCACTCTGTGTGTGTATGTGTCCCCTAATTAATAGACAGTCACATGGGATGCAAGAGCCCCTTTAATTTGACTAGCAAAAGGCCAACTCTCTCTGTAGCCGAGTCAGTCCATGTAATGGTTGTTGGTAGGGAGCACAGGCAGAGTTCGGCAGAGGTCCCATGGTGTTCATTGGGTAGGCATGTGTTTTTCCAGTCGTAAGGAGTATCACATCTCCCTCCATAAGGTCAGGTCGCTGTTCTGGGGGATCCAATGATGGCAAACCTACGAATCTCAGTCACCACGGCAAGCTGACAGACAATACATAACCACCAAAAAAAGAAAAGAAAAAAGGAAAGCACCCCTAAAGCACCAACACAAAGCCAGACTGGCGGCAACACAAACATACAGTACCGGCCACATAAGACATTGTGGAGAGCTGAAGCAGGAACAGTTTCAGCAACAGAACAGCTTTTTTGGAAAGTGTTTGGGAAGGAAGGATTTGCAATACTGACAGGAAATATAGTTGACAGGAATCTAGTACACACTGCAGTATACTGTAAGGACCTGGTTAGATCTATGCAGATGAATTAGTGCATGATTCAGGAGTCAGCTGGTTGGCTAAAAAGTGGACGACCTACCTCACTGTAACACACACTCCTTTTTAGGTTTAGAGTGGTCTTTTCTGTCCCTCGTGTCTGTTTTTAGGGAGTTAAAGAGAAAAAACAAACTGCTTGATTTGGATAATTACCTTGAGGAAAACTGTTGTTTGCTGCACCTTTTCAGTACCTCTGGCTACTTGTTTTTCACATGTTGAAATGTGAGAAATGTGAGAGTAGCTGTTCCTAGTCTCTAGATTTGTAGTTCAAAGTATTGTTAACCCGCACATTTGCAAGTTCCTACGAGGTTAATCAATCAGAAATAAGGAACTTCACAAAAACTATTTGAATTAGTGTAAATTTGAGTGCCATCAACACAAATTCAGCTGCTGAAAAACTATTTGAATTTCGAAGGTATCAGCACACCGAACTCATAACAGCTCACAGGGACAAAATAAATAGTTGGATCACTGTTAACACATACACGCATAATAATTGCCCTTTTATGATTTTTACAGCCCTAGAAACAAGGAAATCTGAATAGGGAATTCTCCCATGGTCTTGGAAAATTGAATTTGTTCGGAAAACATTACCTTCACTACTTTTCTTTGTCTTACTCCTTTGCTGCGTCTTTTCTTTGGACTTTGTGTCTCCGTCAACTGTGGCCAAGGTAGGTGCTGACACTGGACACCCATCCACCACCGTTCCATCAGCCCCTCTCTGATCCATCACCTTTGTTTCTGTGTTTCCTTCCCTAGTAGCATCCCCAGTAGAGGATAGATCGTTACGGTTCACATCCTTAACCTCAACCCCGGATTCAGTAGCCATGCCCTCATCTCTCTCTGAAGATCCCTCCTTGAGCAGGGGATCCAATCCAGGATTGAGGGGGGCGATGGTCTCTGATGAATCCAGTTTGAGTCCTGTTGGAAGGCCTGATGTGGACTCCCCCGTGTGTGGCAGTCTGTCCTGCGATCCTTGCTGAATGGTTGATGCCACCTTGTCCACTTCTATGCCATCTTGGGTATCTACAGCTGATGATCGCTCAAGCTTGGCATGTTCTAGGGTAGAGGAGAGGGAAACAATGAACTACAGATGTTGTTATATATGGGGCCTATATGTTCTATATGTAGAAAATATACACTCTCAGAAAGAGATTCTACTGAACTAAAAAGTGGGGTAGTGGTGGTCTAGTGGATAGTGAGTTGGACTTGTGATCGGAAGGTTGTGAGTTCAAATCCCGCCTGAAACACCACCACCACTAGTGTGCCCTTGAGTAAGGCACTTAGCCCTCAGTTACTCCAGGGGGAATGTCCCTGTAATTCGTAATTGTAAGTCGCTTTGGATTAAAAGCGTCTGCTAAATGGCAAAATTAAAATTTATTAAAATTAAAAAGGGGCTCACCAGGCTGGGTGCTATCCCTTTTCTTGTCATTAGAGGGCAGGCTGCCCCTGTCTGCCTGGGCCCTGGTGGTCTTCCTCAGTGCATAGCCCTTCTTGATGTCAGCCAACAGGTGGTCTATGATGCAGCCCTCCTCCTGGACTGGGGGGGCTTTACGAACTTGAGGGGTGAGAGACAGAGGGTACATTTTAATGTAGTTAACTCCTGATACATATACTGATATTATATGCAATAGGTTTTCGGACTTCTAATGAGTGAACCACAATTATGCAGAAATCAGGAGTTAGTCAAACGAAAGTGCAATGCACTTCAAAGTGTTGTACCTTTACAGTGTGCATTTACAGTGTCATCCTTCCCTCATAACCTTTACTTCATTATTAAATTAAATATACAGGTCTATAAAGGTCTTATCAATCAGGGTAGACCAAAGGGGAGGAGGAACACCACTTCACTATTGAGACAGAGCAAGGTAGAATTCCTTTCAGAAGCAAGGCCTCGTCTGTCTGATGTTGGTAACGGGTAGGGTTATTCCCGACCATATCATTTACTTGACCAGGAAAAGCTCCAGGCCCTAGTAATAGAATACAGACTAATGGGAAGCAGACTATGATGACATGGGCGGATGAGAGTCATTAAGTATTTGGCATGGTTACACGCACTTATTTTTCCGTTCTCCCCCCTCGGTCTCTTGGCGTCATCCTCCTCTTGCTGTTTCTTCCTCTTCTCTGCCTTGATGGCCTGCTCTCTCCAGGTCTGGTTGTCCTGGGGTGAAAAAGGGAGGATAGAAAAGAGGAGAGGAGAAACAAGGTGCAACAGGTTTCCATAATGAACATGTGAAACCATATCATTGTGCCTCAGTTCAGCATTCATACATTTTATCACTAAAACTAATTCTGGAATGCGTTTTTTTCAAACCGCTAACTGCTAGATTTTGGGGGATAATTACGCTACGACATACGAAATGTTAAAGAGGTTTCCTTTGTAGTATGAAATGTTAATGGTGTACGCTACACTTCCAAAGGAACTTGATAACAGTAGGTACTGTATTTTAGTAGGGATTCTTAAGGGGAAAAACTAGTTTTAGAAGAGCATGGGAGGTGGGTGATTTCGTTTATACAATAGGAGCAAAGTGTCATCAGGCAGGAGTGAATGATTGGAACTGTATAGGCCCATCTGTTACAACTGAAATCAGTCTTGCTCTGCTCTCTCAACTGTCCCAGACACACAAACACACCACACGTGAAAGGAGCTCGCTGTGTCGATTGTGTAACTACACAATACAATTGTGAATTTGAATAGCCGTACAAGATAAAATTGTCACAAGCTGCTTAAAAGTTGCAAGTGTCTTCTTTATAGATTCACATTTACATTTTTGGCATTTAGCAGACGCCTTATTTCAAAGCGACTTACAATCAATACATTTGACTAAGCAAGTGAATCATCAATCCACCATTCGTAGCAGGAAGAGTAATCTAGCTCAGGCCCGGGGCCATTGGCAGTCTCCGTGATAGAAGGAAAAACGTATTTATTTTTTTGGACACTGGAGAGACAGAGAAACAGTACAAGGGGGGCAGTAAAAGTCGTAGGGGACACAGTAAAGGAGAAAAGCGGGTGTCTCAGGAGACGCAGTGCTGGGGGGTAGTAGATGTCTCAGGAGACGCAGTGCTGGGGGGTAGTAGATGTCTCAGGAGGAGCATCACTGAGTGAAGGTGTAACCTGAAGAGATGGGTCTTCAGTCTCCGACGGAAGATGGGTATGAATTGCAGAATGTAAACAAACTGGAGATCATACTACAGACGGGATTAGAAAGCCCAGCTGTGGAAATGTAAATAGGCTTGTTCTGACTTGAAGCACCGGGCTTTGAGCTCTGGCTGTCATTGGCACGCACTGGCATCGCTGTGGAAACCTGATATTGCCTAAACGACTACCGCCCGGTGGCACTCACACCAATCATCATGAAGTGCTTCGAGAAACTAGTCCGGGCGCACATACTCACACGCCTCCCGCCCAACCTGGATCCATACCAGTTCGCCTACAGAGCCCACAGGTCCACAGAGGACGCCATCGCGACGACTCTCCACGCCACTCTATCCCACCTGGAGAGGGGAAACAGCTACGCGAGACTGCTCTTCGTGGACTTCAGCTCCGCCTTCAACACCATCCTTCCAGACAGGCTAGTGACCAAACTACTAGACCTGGGTCTATCACACTCTATATGTGCGTGGATCAAGGACTTCCTGACCGACCGCCCCCAGAGGGTGCGGGTGGGCCCCCACACCTCCACAGCCCTCAGACTCAGCACTGGGTCCCCCCAGGGCTGCGTGCTAAGCCCCATCCTCTACAACCTCTACACCTACGACTTCACCCCCGTCCACCCCAGCAACTCCATCGTAAAGTTTGCAGACGACACCACCGTGGTGGGATGCATCTCGGGGGGGGACGAGGCGGCGTACAGGGATGAGGTAGAGCAACTGAGCAAGCTGTGCAATGTTAACAACCTGCTGCTGAACAAGTCAAAGACCCAGGAAATCATCGTAGACTTCAGGAGGAAAAAGTCAGAGATCCAGCCCCTGCTCATCGACGGAGAGAGCGTGGAGAGAGTCTCAACCCTCCGATTCCTGGGGATGCACATGCGGGATGACCTGACCTGGAAGGACAACACAAAAGGCACCATCAAGAGGGCACAACAGCGGCTATACACCCTGAGAGTCCTCAGGAAGGAACACAGCAAGCAGGAGATACTGGTGACCTTCTACCGCGGCGCAGTGGAGAGCATCCTCACCTACGGCATCTGCAACTGGTTCTCCAGCTGCACAACAGCGGAGAGAAATGCGCTACAGAGAGTCGTGAGAACAGCACAGAAGATCACCGGCGCCCCCCTCCCCTCTCTGGAAGAGCTGTACAACACACGCTGTCTCAGGAAGGCCTCCAAGATCTCCAGGGACCCGACCCACCCTGGGTACGAACACTTTACCAGGCTGCCCTCGAAAAGGCGGTTCAGGACCCTGGCCGCAAGGACAAACAGACTGAAGAACAGCTTCTACCACAGGGCTGTCCAGGCCCTGAACACAGCAAAGACCTAAGTTCTGGGCCCTGGACAGTCTGGACGGATTGATGGCAGCTGCTGGACTGAAAAAATCAGGTGTAGTGCTGGGGCACAAACATGTACATTTCAAGCCTGTAAACTGTGACACTTTAAATAAATGTGAAATAATACTATTGTGCAATATGACAACCCTAGTCGTCTATCTGTACAGTATAGTACAGTGGATAGTGTACATAGCCTTTATTTATGTAAACCAGCTCCTTCCCTTCTTGTGATTTGTTATAAAAGTTTTTTTTTTTTTTTTTCCTTTCCTAACACCAGGGGAGCCACCCCTCCTTAATTTCGTTGTTTGGTACCTGTACTGTAGCAATGACAATAAAGTCCATTCATTCATATTGTTGAGTTAGTCGCATCTCTCACCTTGATTGCTTTAAGGAAGAGTCCTCTGAACTTCTTGATGGTGTTGAACAGCTCCTCTAGTGAGAGGCGGGACGTGTCCTCACACAGATACTCTGCTAGCTCTTCCTTCTTCTTTTCGATGGAGGCAAAGAGCTCCTGCAGCTCCTCACAGGCCTCCAGGTTCCCCTACAAAGCCATTTCACTGGGATGTTTATTTATGATCTAGCAATCCAATGATCTCTGACGATTAAAGTAGAGCTGGTTTGAAACAACCACAAAGTCATCTGGTGGCGAGGAGAGTTCTAGCAGCCAGAATGATTCTCATGAGGTCTTAGACACACAAAAATATTGTCTTAGTTTTGCCACAATACATACAAAAAAGGGTAGTGGTTTAAATCTTCCCCAATGAAATGGGACAACACTTCAACACCCTGATACTTCATCAGTAGTTACATTTCAGGCGTCATATGCCATCAAAGGGGGGAAATGTGACATGGAAACATGTCAAAATGCAGGACTGTTATGCACAAATCAGCCTTAAGTGAATGTGCAAAATGGAGGGGTAGGCTAAATTGTAGGGGGTGTATTGGGATTGGGCCAGAGTGTGTATGGAGTATGTAATATCTACCAGAGCTTGAGAGAGAGAGGGAGATAGATAGATATAATTAAATAACTACAAAAAGGAGCTCCCAACCTTCATAGCAGTGAGATACTGCTGCTTGATATCCTCCTGAGAAGAAGAGGACACTTTTTTCTCAGAACCCTTCAACCGTTTGACCAGTGAGCTCGACTCCGCCTGAATAGAATCCACATTTATTCTGCGGAAAATAACACAAGGAACCTTTCCTCATTTCAGTTGACCTTATCAATAATGTGACACAGTAATAAGCACACAGTATTCTAGAAAGCAATGTTAATGAACTGCTTAAAGTAACGGATTCCTCCCCCTCCCCCCATTACCCAGCAGCCTTTTCACAGATCTCTAGATCATCCGGAAGGTTCAGCAAGTCAGCATGGGTTTTCTCCGCCTCCTAGAAAAGAGTAAAACAAATTGAAGCAGAATTGACCCAAACCCTTATTATCACATTCTTTTTTTGGTAAACAATCATGTACAGTACGGAAAGTAAGAAAGAAATAACCTAATTACCTCCAGGATGTGATGGAGCAATGTGATACGGGACTTGTTGGCTTTGGTTTCTGTGAGCTTCAGCAAGGTGCTGATCTTGAAGCCATCTGCATTGCCTGTGTGACTCCCCTATGGGCAAAATAACGAATTCAGTGCTTAAATCTCTTTCCAAGTTGTGAAAACATGAATTCATACAGTTTGTGGTAGTGTTTGTATTTGTGTGTGTGTGTGTGTGTGTGTGTGTGTGTGTGTGTGTGTGTGTGTGTGTGTGTGCGTGCGCGCATGTGCGTGCAGAGTGTTGTCAGGCCCTTACATAGTTGAGGAAGTTTCCAATGTCAAGTATGAGCTTGCAGAAACTTGGAAGGCGAGTGCTCTCCGTCAAACCTGAAGATGGAAATATCCTATCATCATATTCACAGAGCTAGCGAAAACATTACTGTGTACAGTATGTACTCTGTAATTAGGGAGGATGGGGGTGGGCACTTGGCAGCTAATAACATGAGCATAGAAAGATTATATGCAAATCCTAAAAAAAATTGGTGAACAGGTATTTGTTCAAAAAGAATCCAGACACAGAAAGAACACTCTCACTTGGTAAACATATGCTCCCATCTGCACCACAAACAATGTTTCAACTTCAACAGACAACAGACTTCTTACAATTGGTTTACCTGAGTAGTTTTATTGCGTTTATACGAATGTCTGGACTAAATTTCATGTGAATAGCTGCAATGGAAATAATATAATATGGTGAATTTAAAAAGTGTTGATGTGCTGTATTTCCCCTACTGTATTTACTGTGTGCGGGCCTCTTCTTTCTTAATGGGCAGGTAATCAGAACTTACTCTCACAGGCTGCGTCCACCAGCTCAGCTTTGGGTTGCAGCATCTTTAACACAGAAGCGGTCTCCTCACAGAGAAGCATGCACTCGATCCTCATGGTGTAGCTAAGGTAAAACACACAACCAGGGTAAATATGCACAATACAGTTGCAGGTGGGTTAATTTAGCCAGCAGTGATGTTTTTTCGTAATAATAATAAAAAATAATACAAGAAATCTAATTCCTTGATTGTGATTAAAGGTGCAGATGATGTGGTAAGAAAGTTAAACTAAGCTCATTAATCAGTGGCTACAGTTGAAGTCAGAAGTTTACATACAATTAGGTTGAAGTCATTAGAACTCATTTTAACCACTCCAAAGATTTCATGTTAAACATGTTTGGCAAGTCGGTGTTCCAGTGGTCTAGCACCATGGCCTTCAGCATGGGTCAGCATGGGTTTGAATCTGGCCCATGCCCTGTTGACATACCTCCTTACTTTCCTGTCTTTCTTCACTCTCTCTATCTAATATAAAATATAAAGAGTGGGACTGGCCCACAAAAAATGGAGCATCACAGTATACCATGAAACTGATAGGAGCTCGAGGTAGAACCGATCCACACCGGCCAGCTTCTCTATCTCCCCTTGGTATGACTTGAGGTTCTCAATCTGAGAGGTGGAAAAGTAGTTTAAGAGTTTAGCAGTAAACACTGGAATGGCAATTCTATCCCAAGCTTACATGCAAATGATTACTAGAAATACACATTTAAAAAATAGTGTGGCCACTTGGGCTAAACCAATTGAACCTGGCAGGGGTTGCTGTGTGATCCACACCTCATGTTTCTCCGGCAGTAACTTCTGCATCTGTTTCAGCACCTCGACGTCAAACTTGGAACGGTCCCCATTTTGGATCATAGCTACAAAGTCTTTATGTGAGCTGGGAGGGAAACAGGAGAAGTAGGCAATGAATTTCTTAGTTTGACACTGATATCTTGAGGTTGTTAGGATATATATTTTTCAAAGGTCCTATTCTCTAGCACCAGCTGCTTAGTCATGATGTTACATATCTTATCAGTTTTCCTGTTTTAATATGCACATTATCAGTATTGTATCCTAAGAACACATACGACCCATTGTAAGTTACTGTCTGGGAACTGGGATCTGATGGCCATGAATCTAGGTGTTGTAAGAACGATAAGAAACTCTCACGTCTAACACAAGACAACACTCAATTCATAGTTTTAGAACATTCTAATCTTCAGCTCTTACATCATAGTGGCCAAAAGGGGAAGGACTCTGAGTTTCATGAAAATATATATGTAATGATTTGAACACTTGGAGAGACCTTTCCTCTGAGATCGCCTCAGGGTTGGGTCCAGCTGCTGCAGCACTGCTTTGTACTCTACGTGTAATCTTCAATAAACGTCCACTTGTGCAACAGAAAACATCTCTCCTCTTCCTTGGAGCAGTCAATCAAAAGAACCGATTCTGATTTTGATTATAACAAGGTGCATCTCAGTAGTCTAAAGTGGCTTCTTTGACAGTCTCCTGTTTACTGTGCTGAAAATGCAACTTCATATCTCTTCCCCTTGACTCCTCACGTCTTCTATCCTAGCATCCTCTCCTCTGACCTTCACACCCAATGTCTTGAGAAGGAGGTGAGTCATCAAGTAAAGCCATTTGAGGGATGGTAGAATGCAATGTGGATACCTTCAAAGAATATGCTTTCAGATGTCCAGTTCAGTTTCAACTCAGTGCAGATCCAGGAAAGGGTACAAGGATACAAAGCTACTTTAGACCAAGATATACCCTTCGGCCTGGAGTTGGAAAAACACAAACCAAAACTCACCATCTGAACTGCTTCAAGAATATGTTCAAATTTAGATTTTTCTTGGCATCAATGAAGGATATCTGTGGAGAGGAAAAGACAAGGGATGACCAAGATTATCACTTTCTGGATATTTAAGAGATGATAAAAACCCTAGTGGGTGTTACACAATAGTGGTGGATCGGGTGAATCTATGAATTAATTTAATGTCATTCATTCTGTTAAATGTGAGTTGTAGAGCCCAATTTCTTCTTGCCAAAAAAATGACAAACTCTCAGCTAGGTGAGAAAAATACCACTTTAAACCACATAGATCAATTAATTTTGCTTAAAACTAAAAACTAGTAAGTTGGCGTAACACAGGATGACTATTCACCTCTTTGGGCTCTCGTTTGACCGTAGTGTTGGTACTTTTGGCCTTTGAGTCAGTCACTGGCAGACAGAAGAGCTCCTCAATGCTGGAGTAGTCAGGTTCCAGGGAATCAGACTGCACTGACGACCACATGGATTGGCTTTCTGTGTGTGTGTGTGTGTGTGTGTGTGTGTGTGTGTGTGTGTATGTGTGTGTGTGTGTGTGTGTGTGTGTGTGTGTGTGTGTGTGTGTGTGTGTGTGTGTGTGTGTGTGTGGGTGGGTGGGTGTGTGAGTGCGTGAGTGTGTGAGAGAGAGAGAGAGAGAGAGAGATTTGTAAAAGGGGGGAGATGGGGACCAGGAAAAAAGTAGTAAATACACTGCAAACACAAATACACATAACAGGAGAAATATTCTAAATATCCTTCAGTTTTTAAAAAAACATCACAAACACGCACATTTTCAATTTATATAAACTAGGAGAAATCAAAGCTTAAACTCAGAAATCAAAGCTTAAACTGTCCCAACTCATACTGCAACTGCATTCCCTAAAATGCTTCCATCACTGAATCAACATTGAGGGTTCTAAAATGTATTATTAAGTATTTGCAGAATGAATTCAAAGGCGGATGGCTCCTATTACCAGACACCACTCTGGAGGGCAGCTTCTGCCAGTTGAGCTTCTTCATGCGCAGTGTGGGACAGCGGCTGGCCTTGGGGAGAGGAGCGTTGTAGGATGCCCCCAAGAACTGCACGTTCTGGGGCACAATAATACCTCCTCCAATACCTGGGGGAGGGGGTGGTGGGGGAGGGGGGCCCATACCAGGCAGGGGAGGGGGAGGTGGGGGGCCCATACCAGGCAGGGGAGGGGGAGGTGGGGGGCCCATACCAGGCAGGGGAGGGGGAGGTGGGGGGCCCATACCAGGCAGGGGAGGGGGAGGAGGTGGACCTCCCTGCCCCATCCCTGGTAGAGGTGGTGGTGGAGGAGGAGGTGGCATCCCAGGTAAAGGAGGAGGTGGTGGGGGTGCACCAGGGGTGGCGCACCAAAGGTGTGCCAGAAGTGGTGCACCATAAGTGGTGCCTGGCAGGGGTGGGGGTGGGGGAGGAGGAGGGTTTGGGGTAGCAGCAGGAAGTGGAGGGGGAGGAGGGGGAGTTACGGAAGCCATGTCTGATTGGTTGGTTGTGCTGCCGAGCAAGTCTGTCTGGATTGCCCTGTTGGTGGTCTTGGTCTTGGGACTGGCTGAGATCTGTTGTCTCTTGGAAGAGAGCAGGCGCTCCATCAAACGTTCAGCGGAGTCCATTTGTGCTGCAGGACACACACGCAAAGACACACACACACACACACACACACACACACACACACACACTAAAAGTCAATCAATTGACCTTATTAGGGCTGAATTTCCATCTCTAACACTAACACCTTGTAAGAGATTAACTTTGCAATCTTATTGTGATGTGTGTGTGTGTGTGTGTGTGTGTGTGTGTGTGTGTGTGTGTGTGTGTGTGTGTGTGTGTGTGTGTGTGTGTGTGATTTACCAGGTGCCATCAATGAACCAATCACTGAAACACAGATCTCTCCTGGAGTGAGATCTCAATATCTGAATCCTAGACCTCTCCTGGGCCAGCCCTTTTCCTTTAAAAATCATCACTTCTTTTGTTTGTAAAAAAAATATGAATGTACTGAAACCCCCAGACTGTTTGTAATAGCTCTGATGCACACACATACCCCACCAGACATGCCACCAGTGGTAACTACACAATTCCAAAACAAATTCGAAACAATGTGCAGTGCTGTATAAAGCTACAGTTGTATGGAACTCTCTTCCAGGTCATATCTATAAAACCCAGAATAAAGCTAGTTTGAAAAAACAAGTGAAGCAACACCTAATGTTCGTTCACATTAGATCTTAATGCGCATTGCTGACTCATTATTTTATTATTAAACATATAATATTTTTTATATTTTATATTAAAATATAACAAATGTTTTATTTTTGTTATTTGTTCTTTTGTGTGTTGATGGTTTCTTCTTTTTTGTATAAGGTTTTGTGTGGACCGCAAGAAGAGTAGCTGATGTTTTTGCATCAGCTAATGGGGATCCTAATAAAATCAAATTCTTCCCCCTGGTGGAGACTCTTTCTTTCTTTCTTAATTCTTTTTATTGATTTTCTAGACATGAACATAGACAATACACATTACCGATTGAAGTGATCGGGTGAGCTGGTTCAGATTAGACATGAATAACAGCATTACAACAAAAAAATTATAATAATATATAAACAGTAACAAAAACGTAGAGAATAGGGAGCCAAAACGCGAATCTCCATCAGCTCCTACACAGCTTGATATACCCACAGGTGTTTCCCACCCACAGTCCATCATTGATAACGAGAAATAATACGTAATGGTAATATCCCTGAGAGAAAAGTAATCCCTGGTGGAGACTCACAGTCGTGGGCCAGCAGAGTGGCACGGTCAGCCAGGGCCTCCAGGGTCAGCCACACGTCTCCCCGTCCTGGAGCCACCAGCAGCAGAGCCTGCAGGATGGACAGCAGCTGGACAGAGGCTGGGGAGCTGCTCACCTGATAAGGGACAGAGGGAGGTATTCCGCCTTACTAGTGAGGTTAATATGTGCAACATTTTAGGGTAATCGTTCACTTTTTCATAAAAGCACGAAACTTGGTACACTTGTAAAACTTGAAAATGTAATATGCATATTCTCAGATATTGCGATTTCATTTTAAATCATTCTCAGAACGTCACTGATTTCACCATTAACTATTCACCAGAACACTTTATGATGTTGTATATGGTACCATTATAATCCTTGACCTTCAAAACATAGTGGTAGACATCATCTGTTCGGTGTTATCATGTTTGGAAGCAAAATACTAAATTCGGCTATGGAGGAAAGGATATTTTTTTGCGAGGGCTCCACGTCTGAAAATGTTCAGGACCCCAAACTGTACAAGTGTACCAAGTTTCATGCTTTTATGAAAAAATGTAATGATTTTTTTCACATATTACCCAGACTAAGGGAGGCAGAGGACAAGACAAAGGAAGAGGTGGAGGAAGTGGGTAGTTAGATATCCTAATGACAAGCTTATATTGACCGCCTGGAAAAGTGATTTAATGATTATAGTTTTGTAAAGTACTCCTTTAATCCTAAGAGATGAATTCTAAGAGTTACAGAGATTGTACAAGGCTGCAGAAAGTTGCATATAGATAAATATATTGAAAAGAATTACACTTCTTCAATCAATTTGAACTGTTGCACATCAACTGGTCTATCAGTTCTACCCCAGTGCTTACTTTGGTGAGGAGGGAGGTGAAGACCTCCTGGTGACTGCTCATGTCGATGCCTCCGTACACCCTCTCCATCTCCTCCTCATCCTCGGCCATGGAATCCTCAAAGGCCTCACACTGGATGTTCAGGTCCAGGTCCTCAGTCTCCCTGTTACATAAACACACATGCACATGCACATAACACAACATAGGTATTGATGTTTGGGAAATCTTACAGAAAGTGACTGTGACTGTTGTTCCACCAAAATTTGATTAGCATTTAATGCATCGCACACCTACCTCAGCGTTGGCAGTATATCCAATAACTGTAACCCTACAAGGAAAATACATAATTAAGATGAATCCCAGTACTTTCAATATCTCAATATCTCTATATTATCTCAATACCGCTATGGCCAATGCACACAGCGTTTTTGTCGCACTTTTGTCGCACTGTCAAATGTTGCAAAATTTTTAAAAGTTTGTGGTGCGACGGATTATTGCATCACAATGGGACAATTGGGAAAACTTCAACTGGTCTATCTAAATTAATTGAGTCACTCATAACGGGGAGAGAGACTGGAGCATACATTTTTGACTGTCTCCTTTTTTTCTGAAAGAAATTCTGCAGTCTCACAATGAAAGGAGAGTTCAACTTGGTCAACAGTTGAGGCTGTCGTGTACAGGAGGACCGCTCCAGACAACTTACTTCAGGTTGAACAGACAGGAGTTTGACGTGGATCTGGGAGAGATTGGAGGCGGAGCGGAGACATTTCGGAGCTAGCACCAAAACACTAGTCTATTAGGGTCATGGGCGTCACCACCATATATTTGGGGGGGACGTGTCCCCCCCACCTTTGAAACAAGGTCGTTTGGACCCCCCCACATTTGCCATCAAAAATATGTTGCATGACTGGTCAGCGTTATTTTCATTGCTTCACAATCAAATCCGTTCCACTTTATGAGTAGGGGATTGCCCATATCCAGAAGTCCACTCCGCGTTTTACTTCTGTTTTTAACACGGCAGCAGCAGCATCCGACACGCACGCAGATTCAAAACATTCAGACTGAGGCAAGACGATATTTAGATCATCCACCAAGATGGATATAAGGAAAACATTTTCTAAGAAGATAAAAGTAAGTCAAAGTCATCCAAGTTTTCCCGTGAGTGGCCAAACAGCAACATTGCGTTCTCCCAAGGTCAAACACAGCCAGCTTTTCTGATAAGAATGTTAGCACCTTATGAGACATTCTCTGTATTAGCAATATAATTAGCATAGCCTACTAGCAACCAAATACGAGCTAGATCAGCTATATGGCACTAGCAGTTTTGTTAGGCATTACTAGTGCGGTTAGACATGTTTAAATGCAGAACAGACACAGGCGAAATGTCATCAAAAGCACAGAATGGCGACAAACACCTCACAGTGCTTACCTGTCCTGTCATTATTGCATCTCCTGCCCGTGTTCCTTGCCCTGAGCATTTGCACTATTTAATTTGGCCATTGCACCCACCCAAAGAATCAATTTTGCATCTGATTGCTTGAGCTAGGGTTAAAAAATAAGAAGAAAACACCTGTTCCATTTATTTTTCTATTTCTAAAATGCTTGTGATTGTATTTTTTGTATTGATGATTGTATTTTTTGTATTGATGATTGTATTTCTATGTCAAATGTTCTATTAGAGAAAAACAATATGAACAAGTGCTCAATGCATCCCCATTTCTCCTGATATAGGTGGTTGAGAGTGAGAGTGAGTCAGAGGCAGGGGCAGCAGGCAGGGGCAGTGGAGACAGCTCTAATTCACTCTTTGATTTTGTTTGTTTGTTATAGTTGTATGTTCTGCAATGCACTGAAGAGGGCTAAGTTTGATTGTAATAGGCTCTGAGTATTACCTCATTCTTTTCTAATTCACTCTTTGATTCTTTTTGAATCTTCATATTTAATAAAGTACCTAAAAAGTGCCACGTGTCAGTGTCAGGCCTCTGTGAGTTAAACCAAAACATAATAGTAGTCAGTAATTGCAGACCATGCCAGCTCCAAGGAAAAACAAAGAAAGAGGGAGATTATTTTGGGTGTAAAACGCACCAGAATGCAGGAAATTGAATCTACTATTTAAAAAATGTCGGGGGGGGGGGGACCCCCAGACCCCCCGAAAAATAAGTGTCCCCCCCACATTCAAAAAGCTGCTGACGCCCATGATTAGGGTACTGTACTGTTATAAACTGTTTAATAACAGCTTCCAATACAAACGGAACCAAATTAATTGTAACAGTTGTTTGTTTCTACCTGGCTGGCCCTGGCTCACAAACAAAGAGGTGGCTAGCTGGCTAGCTAACATTTCGGAGCTAGCATCAAAACACTAGTCTATTACGTTACTGTACTCTTATAAACTGTTTAATAACAGTTTCTAATACAAACGGAACCAAATGAATTGTAACAGTAGTTTGAAAAACATTAGTGTAACATACATGCAATTTCAAAGTACAAATATAGTGTTGTCAGGGCTTGACATTAAGCTTTTTCAGTGAATTTATCTATAACTTTGCATACCTGCATTCTTATGAATATGTTGTTTTTGTTTTTGATGAAATACGTGCTTTAGGGAGGGTATTACGTTATTTAACATGATGGCATATTTTACATGTGAATAAAATATTACTAAAAAAGTATTATCATTGTTGTTATTTGTATTTTGTACTGTGCAGCCAAAAAGGCTATCGTAAATCTTTGAGCAAGTAACGTTATTTATACTTATAATATATACTATATATATTATATTAGTTTACTCAAAGATCTACGATATCGTTTTTGGCTGCACGGGGTTGCCAGATTTCTAATCTAGCACGACTGAATGACCAGCCAAATTGTACACACGTTGTATATCCACGGTCCACTGTCCATCTGGCAACCCAAAATTAATATTTACTCTACTGTACGTGTATGTAATTTACCGGTAACCTGAATGGATGAAATGGATGACGAAAAGCTCATAACTTGTCAACCAGTCAACCTGACATCTTCAATTGTGGATGGAGCAATCATCTATTTTAACGGTTTGACAGTCAAGGGCAATAATATATGAACATCACCATCAGCCAGCCACTACACCTAGCCCACAGCTGCCACTATACACATTACTAGATCTACGAATTACTGCATGCATGATTTATTCCTGTGTCATGCCACATAGCTACACGGCCCATCTCACATACAAGACGCCTATATTACATAATAATAACAATCGAGCATGTAGGCACAATATTGTAGCGCGAACGCAGGAACATTCGCTGCCGTGTAGTGGTGAGCACCCGGTCTTGCTGACCGCCCCTTGTAGTGGAGTTGTGTGGTGTCCTATGGCCTCGTGTCGGCCCGTATGGTTATGCTGTGGCTCGATATGAGCGTGCTTCTATGTGTGGCTTTATGAGCGTGCTGTGGCTCCAATAGAGCGTGCCTTTTTTGTACACTGTTTGTAATGGTAATTAGGGAAACCAGCTCTAACTTATTGAACTATGCCGTCCTCCGAATCTATGTCCGGCTGATCATCGCCCATAATAATAAAGTGGCTTTTATAATACACCTTTCTGGCTGTGTGTTTTGTGCGCTCCCTCTCCTGACATTTTACCAATACCCCTAAATCAGGGGACCCACATATTTTATCACAATATGTCCAGTTGTATCTTGTAGTAATTGTGGAAGCAAGGCAAGCAATATTGGTAGAGCCTATTGTAATCAGCCTGCCTGGTCCGACTACGTAACAATAAAGTAACAATTGAGAATGGAATGTTGGGGTGCAACAAAATTGCATCGCACGCCGTGTGCATTGGGATGCGATTTTTTATGATTTTCTCATAGACTTCAATGGTGTGAGTTGAAAATGGAATTTTGCGGTGCAACAAAATCGCATCGCACACCGTGTGCATTGCAATCGAATGTTGTGGTGCAACAAAAATTGCACGCCGTGTGCATTGGCCTTTATCTCTATAATATATGGTTAGTTTTTTAATATCTCATATCTCTTATAACTTTTTCTTACTACATTTTACAGAAGGATTTAAAAGCCCAGGATTGGTCTAGGCATTTCTACCAATCCATTCCCCATCTACAGTAAATGTCTTTAGAAAAAGGGTGGAGGATAAGGACACAGCAGTATTGTCATACCAATGAACTCCTTGCGTAGCTTGTCCCTCTTCCTGAAGTCCTCCACTCCGAAGATCAGCACATTGACCACACTCATCAGGGTGACCAAGTACGGAACGTTGTCCGTGGCGTGCAGCTCGTTCATGATGACGCTGAAGCGGTACTGCTGCAACTTTACATTCTGGTGAAGATAGTAAAGTTGTATAGTATTTTGTATAGTTTATTTGACCATTTTAAAACAAAAACACACATATTACAAAAATGTACATGTATATATGAATTAAATCATCAAGGATATTACACAGTTGAGTTGTATTTCCGGACCTAACTGTATATGAGGATCCTCTCTGAATTCTGAGAATTCTCTCTGAGGGGTCTCTTAGCCATTTAGTCCATGAGGCTGAGGAGAGGTCAAAGTTCAGGGTGTAAAGGCAGTCTTACCTTGTAGTGCTCCAGGGCATCCAGAGCTAGGTGGTGACCCTGGGGGTTGAATAGGCTAAGGGCAGCCAGCAGCTCAAACACCTGCATCTTCACCATGGTGTTGGATGTGTCCAGGGCTGTCAATCAAAGACAAAACCATGTCACACACACACTTTATTAGACAAACTACCACTCAGTTTCATGGTTATTTGGCAGATGTTATGTTATGTTGTTCTACTCAGAGCTACTTAGTTAACACATACATCCAGTGTCCATTAACTATGTTTAAGCTCATTAAACAATTGAGTCATTGGAACCATACACTTAAATATCAGTCCATAAACAGGCATCCCAACTACTTGCAAACACTTTTTCCTCATGCACTAAAACACAACTTTAGTCTACGCTCCATGTTGCCGCCTGTTTTCTAATGTCTTAGCCACCTTGCTAGTCCCCTTTCTCGCTTCCCTCTTAGCTCCCTGGCCATGTGGCGAGTCCACTTCCTCACCGACTTACTACTATCCCACTAACAAACCCCTTCACTTCCTCATCCCCTTACTACTATCCCACTAACAAACCCCTTCACTTGCCTCCTTACTAGCCCCACTGCCAACCCACTTCCTCACCCCCTTACTACTATCCCACTAACAAACCCCTTCACTTGCCTCCTTACTAGCCCCACTGCCAACCCACTTCCTAGTCCCCTTGCAAACTCACTAGGATCTCACCTTGTGACAGGATCCTTACATATCCCTCATTGTCCAGGATGAAGTGCAGCCCGGCTGAGGAATTCATCACCGCCTTGACACAGGCCACACAGGTGAGCTGCAGCAGGGCATCAGCGATGCGGGCACACCCGCGGCCAGACAGCCTCTCCAGGGCCTCCATCAGCAGGTCCAGCCCGTTGAGCTCCAGGAACTGAACCATCCATTCTTGGTCAATGCCCTCCAATCGCCTACGGAGGCCAGAGTAGTTGACAACCGTAGGTACCTGTTAGGGATTCATTTGATTCAGATATATATATCTTGTATGTTTTGTCGGTCTGTTTTTACATGTTTATGCCATTTTCTATTTTATTTAACTGATGTTTATGTTTATTATGTGAGAATGACGTTTACTTATCTCGTCTCCAGTGAAGCGTGCTGTATACTGTTAAGTATTCACATTTATTGCTGAGATTCTCTAAAATGTGTGCATGCTGATAGTAAGGAAGAGTAGAGTGAAAGGGTAGGGTTGGAGTAGTAGTAGAGTACCTGTAAGAGGCGGATGCATAGTTCCGGGTCTGCGTTCTGCAGGTTGGCCTCTAGGTGGGCATCTGGGTCTGGAGGGTTGCTGGTCAGGTGCTTTTTAAGGGCCCCCCACTTCCCCTTGGCCTCCATGGTGACGGGGTTAGGGGAAACTAGAAGATAGGGATAAAGAAAACATCTTTGGTGAACAGTTTAATTGTCAAAGTGAAATAATTTGTCTTAATTTCATATCAATTTAGTTTTTTTGTGACACACAACAGTGACATTCAAATATAACAGGAACTGTTGCCTATCTACTGACATTATGAGGAACAAAAATCATCAAAAAGCAGGGATATATGGAACTCTAAAGTCGAAGGTTCTCCTTTATCAAGCATTGAAACCTGGCTGATGAGGAACTTTCCTGACCCTCGAGGTTAGGGGGACAAAATTAAAATCCTCCCCCAACAGGTACCCTTGAGGGGCGGTTTGATCCCCACCATGGATGACGCCACAGTTTGGCTGACTCTGTGCTCTAACTCCTCCTCGTCTTAAAAAATAACATATACATTCCTAACGATCTCTGATTGTCAGAGATCGGCACGGAAAACAGTAGCATTCATTGAGCCTTAAAGGGATAGTCCACCAAAATATCATAATTTACTAATCTTACATGAGAAGACTATTATTCTTACTTTGGAAGTAATCTATTTACCAGTAGGGATTTCACTACTTCGCAACACCCACAATATGCTAACATTACCATTGATCGTTCCAAAACAATGTGGTACAGTGTCATTAAGCTTTGTCTTAAATGCTAACATTAGCCTGTGGTGGCAGTAGCATAGTTCTGAAAGCCTAATTATAGTTGTAGCCACTCCCGGCTCTTTGTCCCGGAACAATTTTAATCATAAAAAAGAGAGATTAACAACATTTAACGTTGGTAAACGGTTCTATAAATTGAATGGGGGCCGTCTGGACTTTTCCCCAACAGAGGGCACCCAACCAGTGTGCCCTTTCTCAGACAGCAAGCTCAGATATCAGTCACTATCTCTTTGTCTCCTTGCTGAGGTTGTCAGATCTGACACCGGGTGATGAAACTGGAGAGAGATGCAGCATTGGCACAGGGGCACCCCGGCTCACCAGAAGAGAGGATGTGCTAAGATTCAACGGAAGAACGCTAGAGGAGAAATGTATTAATAGATAGTGATGTCTTCCTCTTTTGACATTGCTTGAGAAAAAACAGAGTCTTCGAGGAATTACTTTACTGACTATGTTTAATTGGAAAACGTACAGTACGTTGAACCATTTTTTTACAGCCATTATCCATTATAATGCATGAAATCCTAACTTAAGATACAGTGGATAGTGTATGCAAAACTAATTTTTGTGTAGATGCATCGATGTCGGTGAGAGATTTGCATGACCGTTTCAGGTAGTTTTTTGCAACGTTTGGCATCAACTTTGTCCCCTATTACACAATATTTGCTCTTGGTTTCCCTCTTGCTTAAAATAACACTACTCTGCAACACGGCATGTGGTATCCAGTGTATGTCTGTATGTCGGCACCAGAGGTAAGTGAGTGGCAGTTAGGGCCACAGAGTTAATCCCCTGCCTTGTGAGTAGAGGGAGGATCCCAGTCAGCTATCCAGGCCTGTTAGTACAACCACATCTTTCCCAGTGAGGCCAATAAAAACACTCCCATGACTCTCTCTTACTAACCTGAAATACATTTGCAACAAGCTAAATTGCATTTGAATGTGTTTGCTAAAACACTTGGTGAAAATGGGTTTGAATTACACATTGTAATACAATGCAGACAATATGGATGAGCAATGAGTGGTTTAGTGAATGTGTGGTTTAGGGTCGGGCATTATGGTTAGGCATATAAACCACGGTTTTTGAAAATAGCAACGGTATTTGTCAATACCATCATAAAACCGTCATAAATTGCTTTATATAATAAGAGTGTTTGTACCATTGTCTAGACCATCGTTTCTCAACGGGGGCGTTCAGACAACATCGGGGGGCGCTGGAAGAAATATTTTTTAAAGGGGGGCGTTGAGGTGTTCTTGGGGGGCGTTCACGCATAAAGTATTTTTCTCATGAAAAACAGCTGTCAGCAGTGTTATTACGGGTACGTTCGTAAATGCACGAACGGTCAGTTCGCTCGGACAAACCGTCTTTTCAGTCAGAGCACCCATCTCTGAGCGCTCCCAGAGCGCAGTCTTCTGAACTTGGCCGGGCTCGGTGACGCAGACACACGTAGCGCAGCGCCCCAAAAAATTAAAGTGAGAGTGTCATCAAGAACATGAAGCTAAAAACTCAGCTAGCAAAGGCAGAGCTTTTGATAGTTTCCAATGTGTCTGGGTAAGCTGCATTGTAGAAGAATCTTGACAGTTCATGTACAGTGCAGAAATTGCAATACTATGCTAGTCTACGATAGAAAGAACCCCGGTTCATCCCATCTGTAATGTCATGTTGACCATGGATGCACCATAGCTAATGCTAGCACAAGCCAACTTTCAACCTTTGCCATCCTTTTCTTGCATAGCACCCGCAAATGAACACAGAGTGGAATAGGCTATATAACTGTAAATAGTTGATTGTCTTTGGATTTAGCCAGTTGGCGAAGATTTATGAGGAATAGGCTATTTAATTTGTGTTGCTCATCTAACAGCGATACGGTGTTGTTCAATTTACGGTCTTGTTTAATTTCTATGAGTGTTTTCCTTGTAGGCTATGCTTGAGTGACATGTGTTTCAGTTTGTAGGCTCATTGTAATTGTTGGCTATAAGCGAGAGAGAATATTTCTTATGTTAGTTTTGATACTCAGTCCATGTCCCCGCCGGTGACGTAAGCCTGTCGTGCCAATTACTCCCTCCCCGCGTATACACACTACCCTCTGCGCTTATGCGTTCGCTTCGTTCGCTTCCTTTCAATACAGCTTATTTAATTTAGTTAAAATGAGTGCTAATACCATACCACCATACCAGAACATCACAGCAGGAACAACCTATCTCAAAAAAGCGATCGTATTGTAATAAACCAGTCAGGAAAGTTCTCTGTCGCTTAGCCTACCAATAATCTAACCTGGAGAAATCAGCTACGAATGTCCCCTCCCCTCGCAGGTTCATCACAGTATATTACATAAATGTATTACTGTTAAGTGTTGTTGTGGATGTTTTCCATAGTGCCATTCTGAGGTTAGCATTGCGATGTGTTCGTCTTAACGTTTACAAACTAAAATATACGATCGCTTTTTAGTGATATGTTGCTCCTCATGTGATGCCCTGGAAACGAACACATAAGCACTCCGAACAGCTGTCAACGTCTTTTGTTGCTATAGGAAACCACTACTCTGTCTGCTTGCGATTGATCAGCTGTCAGCAGTGTTATTACAGGTACGTTCGTAAATGCACGAACGGTCAGTTCGCTCGGGCAAACCGTCTTTTCAGTCAGAGCACCCATCTCTGAGCGGTCCCAGAGCGCAGTGCTCTGAACTTTGGAACTTTGTTAACAAAGTCTAATCAAAAATTAATAAATATTAGCATCATAAAACAGTCTGTTTGTATTCTCTGATGTTGTCTGAGTTTGTTTAACACTCATAAACAGCATTTTTATTCACATTCACATGGCTTTTCTGCTCTCTGGTAAACTAATGATAATGATATTCCAACTGCCCAGTTAAATCAAATCTATTATTTGGCATTCAGTGACATGCTTTTTAAATGATATAACACAGAATATTAGTCAACATTAATATTCAGGGAAGAAAAAAAACAAACTTTTTTTGATGGGGGGCGGTAAGAGACCTGGATAATGGACAGGGGGCGCTGGCCCAAAAAAGGTTGAAAACCACTGGTCTAGACGCTATGAAAGTGATGACAGAACTTTTTGTAAACAATGTAATTTATCAAATAAATTATGTGTCCCTCCTTCCCTCCACTTCTTCTTCCATTCACACGTGACTTCCGCTCAGACCGTATTGTGCGTGCCTGTTTACAGCTGTCAGCAAACGTTTCGAACTTAACGTTCTAGCTATGTTCTGTGAGAATGGGCTTAATCCTGGCTATGGTCCGTAGCTGGAAAAAAACACCCCTTCACCACCGAGTTCACCTGCCTATCAAAGTGAAATTCAGGGTCGAAGAATACGCCCAGGTTTTTAACAAAGGGCTGAACTAGGACAGACAGGTTAGGTTACAGAGGCTGCTGGTGATCACACTGGTTTGGTTTGGGGGGCCGAAAAGGAGGATTTCACATTTGTGTAATAAATAAAGTAAAGGATACACACTTGTGTAATGTGACGTAACAATAAACTTGAACTTGGACCGGTGAACTACACCACGATGTGACTATAAGGTGCTTGAGCTGATGGAACAGCAGAAAATGTTCTATAAAGAACTATTGGAACAACAGGAGAGCAGCTATGAGAACTTTCGAACAATAATGACCGAGGCAAACAACAAGAGACTTTACCGTGCACGCCCAGACCACTACGTGCCCTGCTAAAGCCTGAAAAAGTAAACATGCTTGTTTTTCTGACGAAAAACCTAGAATAGGCCTAACGTTGTAGGATACGCTTGTATGCCCATTTTCGTTACTGCCATTCTTGTTATTTTGCTATTATTTCATAGGCCGACTAGATGCTATAGGCTGTGCTTTTAATTTTATTTATTTGTACTGGATTGTAGGTCATAGATTTGTTGTTAATTTAATTCTGTTTGGTTTAATGTCATGTCCTTGCACACATTTTTTACCCGCTGTATTTGCACTCAAGCTTTATATGTTGTTAATGATGTTAACATTTGCTATTGTTTCTGATGTTGTTCAGAGAATAAAACTTGAACATGCATCACATTTTTGTCATTGTGTGAAAATAATCATGATACAGTCCTGTCCAGATACCGTAAACCGCGGTTACATTTGAGGAGAGCACCATGGCGAAACAGTGAAATAAATCTCCTAAAGAGAACATATAGGAAAGCTGAGCGCAGATGGAGAAAGAGCAAATTACAGATTGATCAGAATATTTTTAAAGAACATCTATCTGCCTTTAACTTGGCAATGCGAAATGCTAGAAAAAATCACTTCTCAAATATAATATCTACAAACAAGAATAACCCCAGGGTCTTGTTCTCGACAATTGATTGCCTTGTAAACCCTGCTCCTAGAACTCTAGACGGCGCAGCCTCTGTCACCAAATGCGAGGAATTTGCAGCCCACTTCAGGGATAAGATAACACATATTAGAATGTGTATTACTCAGGAAAGACTAGGTTTGTGTAACACTACAGATCCGCCACCACAGAACATGACTATGAGCATGTTCACCATGATTAGTACGGAAACATTAGGTAAAATTGTGTCACAGCTTAAACCGTCTACGTGTCCTCTTGACCCTATTCCTACCACCTTTTTTAAGGACATTTTTGAATCTGTGTCTGATGACATACTAGGTATTGTAAATCATTCCCTACTTAAAGGGATATTTCCAGCGGCGCTTAAAACTGCCCTGGTTAGACCCACCCTGAAGAAAAGTAACCTAGATCCTTCTGATCCAAAAAACTGTAGACCAATATCCAATCTCACTTTTCTAAGCAAAATTTTAGAAAAGGCAGCGTATAGACAGCTTCATGAATTTTTAGTCTTAAATAATAGGTATGACCCACTTCAGTCAGGTTTCCGATCATACCACAGCACAGAAACCGCTTTGCTTAAGGTAACTAATGACCTTAGGATAAATGCAGACTCGAAAAAACTCTCGATTCTTGTACTCTTAAGGGCTCTGCACACAGTGTGCGATTTCTGTTGCGCGTCAACATTCCATAATTTCCATTGTTGTTATGAATGGAATCGAATTTTCGCCGTGCGGGGCTGTGTGCATTGCGATGCGATGTTCTCATAGACTTCCATTCAAACTTCAAAATGGAACGTTGACGCGCAACAGAAATCGCACGCTGTGTGCAGAGCCCTTTAGACTTAAGTGCAGCCTTTGATACGGTAGACCATTCCATACTTATTGAGAGACTTGAAAACTGGGTTGGCCTCTCAGGTTCGGTCTTAAACTGGTTCAGGACTTACCTGGCTGACCGAGACTACTTTGTAGCCCTTGGTGACCATAAGTCAAAAGATTATAGCACAACCTGTGGAGTTCCCCAGGGGTCCATTTTAGGACCGTTGCTTTTTAGCCTATACATGCTACCCCTCAGTTCTGTTATCAAGAAGCATAGCGTTAACTACCACAGCTATGCTGACGACACTCAGCTTTATATCTCAGTAACTCCCAACGATTACAAGATGATCGACCACCTGATAGATTGTATTGCCGATATTAATATTTGGATGACACAAAACTTTCTCCAACTCAATCAAGAAAAAACAGAGGTATTGATCATTGGCGAGAAAACTGGGAGAGAGAAATTATCTGCACACTTGAAAACACTAGCTCTTAACACTAAGTGTCAGGCTAGGAAGCCTTGTCTGTGAAACCGGCCCTTGGTGTCATAATTGACCCAGATCTAAATTTTGAAACTCATATTAATAATACTATTAAAACATCCTTCTACCATCTAAGAAACATCACTAAGGTACAATCATTTCTCTCCCAGGCAGACACTGAAAAATTAATGCATGTGTTTGTTACTAGTAGGCTAGATTACTGTAATGCTCTCCTGACAGGTCTCCCCCAAAAAATGATTAATAGACTACAAATGTTTCAAAATGCTGCTGCTCGTGTCCTTACTAGGACCAAACAAAGAGCGCACATCACACCTGTCTTGAGATCACTACACTGGCTCCCTGTCAGTCATAGAATAGACTTTAAGATCCTTTTACTAGTCTATAAATCACTCCACTGTGATGCACCCAATTACATGGTGGACATGCTCATAAGATACACACCAGCTAGACCCCAACGGTCTAGTGGCACAGAACTTTTAATAGTGCCAGAGGCTAGGACAAAGAGATTTGGAGGATCAGCTTTTAGCATATATGCTCCTAGATTGTGGAACACCCTACCTGAGGGCCTGAGGTTGTCTAAAACTCAGGACATTTTTAAGCGTGACCTCAAAACCTACTTATTCAATGTCGCCGTTTGATACTAAGGGAGACATTGGACATTATAGAACTAGGATCACTAGGCCATTACACCATACTCGTGTTTTGAGATTTGTGTTGACAGGAAAATGGACCCGGGTGCTGATGAGGCACTGTCAGCTCCCAATAGCACCTAGAGCAGTATTGGAACCGGTACAAGGGTGTACCAGGACCACCATCAGGTTGTATTGCTGTCATCTTTATTGTCTTTATTGTGTTGTTGCATCATAACTGTGCTTAAGATTCTCTTTTGGCAGGACCTGTGACCATGCTGGATGCAGAACGATGCAGATATAACACTACATTTATGGACAGTGTGTACGCCGATAATATGCAAGGAATTTTTCCTGGATACATGGTGTACAGGTTTTTGCCCTTGCTTGCTTGCTTTGTGCCGGTGGTCCTTGGCCTCCCCTTGGGGCCCCCCGGCTTCCCCGTGTGCTTGGTCTGTTCCGCCGCCGGGCACCTGCTTGGCCGTCCTTGTGCGGGGCCCCTTGGGTCTGTGCTTGCTTGGCTGGGCCGGGTGTGTTGGTGGTGGGGCGGGCTGGGTGCGTGGGGCGGCGGGGGCTCCCTGGGGGGGGGGTGGGGGCCCACCGCTGGGTACTGGTAGGCAAACTGGCTAGTAGTCGCTCTATTTGTAGAGGGCTGCAAGGGAATTTTTCCAGGCTACATAGTGTACAGGTTTTTACTTTTGCCTGCTCGCGGCTCTGTCAGTATTGATTGATTGATTGACTGATTGACTGAACATTTTCATTGTGTGAAGCGCATTGAGTTGCATCTTGTAAGAAATGCGCTATACAAATACAATTTGATTTGATTTGATTTGGGGACGGTTTAACACCGGTTTTAAAAATGTGATACCGCCCAATCCTAGTGTTCGTTTTTTGTTGATGGCAAGTGTTCTGAAGTTTAATTACCACCTCATGTCTGTAGAGACCACTCTCTCTTCTCTCTACCTCCCTGTCACTCCTAAGTTCTCTTTCTCCGTCACGCTCAGTCCCTCTATCTCTGTCTGGAATGTTTGACCCTACTGTTGACCCGGATATTTGCAAGCTAGATGAGCATTTGACCAAGGCATAGCAATGAAGGTGACAGGCTGAGGCTATGACTAAAACTAAGCTCCAACAGGCAGCGATAACACTAGATAAAGCAGTATTTCCAAATACGAAATATGTATTCCCAATTCAGGAGATATCATTCTCTGAATGATACTTTGACCTGAAATGGATCTCTCTCCACAAGTGTTAAGTGTCCAGTAAAATGCATGTATTTATCAATTTACTAACACAAAAGCAAGTCTCAGGTTTATATATATGGCTTCTCTCTAATTGAGCTACAGTGATTGTGTCATGTCACTATTGGTTGCCAGACATATTCTCATTCCTGAGATATCACAGGTATGTGTAAGAATTAAACCAAACCACAAGTCTCAAAGGAGGCTGATAAGTTAGTAGGCGTGAACCCTGTTGTCATGCAACATGGGTCGCCCTAAAACGACATAACTACGGTATCCTAAAACAATGTGGTGAACCCATGTGTCACCCTTCCCTGTAAGATGGGAACAAAACAGAATTTTTTACTCAGTTTCATAGTGCAAGCCTACCCAGGTCTAGTATATAGACTTAAGCTTTAAAATAGTGTGTGGCCATAATAAAAAGACCATAATCAGGGAATGAGATTACATGATGAAGAAGGATCAGTAAAGAGAGCTGTTTTGGTCCAAACAAAGCGTTTTCTAAAATCTGATGTCGAGTTCAAGCCCTGGCCTTTACGTACCTATTTTACTGTAGTCTGTTTACAACGACATGCACATATTTGCTGCTATTAAGAAACTTAGTATATTTACATTATCAAATGTTTAGTATGGCCAAAGACAGCAGCAAAGTGCAAAACTACATGCATCACCTTTAACAAAACTACATGCATCAACTTTACAACTACATTTCCATTTATGGCATTTAAAGTTAATGTTAATGTTAATTTTATTTATAATGCGCCCCCCATCCAACTTTTACATCGGCCCGGGGCGCAGCCCGGGTAAAGGAACAGATAAAGACAAGGACAAGGAACACAGAAAGCAAACAGACACAGACTACTTAAACGAACATCTCAAGGGATACAATTTACAACAAATAGGGAGTAGACTTGATGGCGGAAGGGAGCGCGTTCCACAGGGTCGGTGCCATCACCGCAAAGGCACGGTCACCCTTCCTCTTGAGGTTGGTGCGGGGGACCCTCAGGCTGAGTTGGGCGTCGGACCTGAGCCTGGGCCTTGAGGTGGAAGACAGGTCCAGGAGGTCCTTGATGTAGGGTGGGGCGAGACTGTTGAGAGCTTTGTAGACAAAGGTGCAGATCTTGAACTTCACTCTCTTCTTTACTGGGAGCCAGTGAAGGGAGATGAGGACAGGGGAGATGTGGTCCCTCATTTTAGTGCCTGACACCAGCCTGGCAGCGGCATTTTGGACTAGCTGCAGGCGGTAGATGGTCTTATCAGGAAGTCCAGCATAGAGTGAGTTGCAGTAGTCGAGCCTAGATGAAATTAGCATGAGGACGACCCTCCTCAGGTCACTGGGGGTGAGGAAGGACTTGATCTTGGCTATGATACGTAGTTGGTAGAAACATGACTTCACGACGGAGCTCACTTGTCGGTTAAGGTTGAGCTCGGAGTCAAAGATGACACATTTAGCAGACGCCTTATTCCAAAGCAACTTACAATTGATACATTTGACTAAGCAAGTAAATCATCAATTCACCAGTTGTAGCAGGAATAGTAATCTAGCTCATGCCAGGGGCCATTGGCAGTCTCCTGTGTTTAACATTTTTTTAAACACAGGAGAAACAGTACTGGGGGGTAGTAGATGACTCAAGAGGAGCAGTTAAGGTGTAACCTGAAGAGTAGGGATGCACCGAATGAAAAATTCTTAGCCAAAGCCGAATTTAAGGAAACATTTGGCCAAATACCGAATAGGGATGCAAAAGTTTTTCATTTACTTTTGTACCATTGCATAAATTAAATAACGGTGAACGGTGAATGGTGATCACTTTTATTGAACTTTCCAGCAGACATTAGGCTATACCAACAAAGCACAATAACTGAAAATAAATAAATAAGAACAGCTAAGTTTGATCGCGTCATCAAAAAACGTCTACTCAGGGTTTTTCCTGGCACAAAATGAGGTCTTATGACAGAGAAAGTTATTGTTGACTGTCATCGAGACATCCATCTCGTCTAAGAAGTGAC
This sequence comes from Nansenia antarctica, assembly GCF_963989245.1. NCBI lineage: Eukaryota > Metazoa > Chordata > Actinopteri > Argentiniformes > Microstomatidae > Nansenia > Nansenia antarctica. Next base: position 60,739,031 of record NC_137688.1, on the reverse strand, counting down.
TGAGCTGGGGTGATAGATGGGAGGCGATAGATGGGGGCGATAGATGACAACAATGTGAAGTTTGACAGGGGAGGAGACAGAAACAGCATGGAATTCGAAGGAGGGTATTGACAGGTGTGACAGGGGAAGGACAGTATGTGTCGACTTGAAGAGTCCTGTGCACATTGTGATATTAGTCAGTAGAGGGGTAGAGGGTTAATGGACAAATAAGTAGGAGTAGCTAAGTGCACTCAAAGTAGACAAAGAGTAGACAAGAGAGACAAGAGACTTCCGCGCATGTGGGTCTGTTCAGGGCCGTGGAATGTTCACACGGGAGTCAAGGTAGGTCAAATATAGGTCACATTTTAAGGATTCTTAATAGGACTGGTTGTTAAAATCCCTAAATATTCAGCACAACAATTGAGTGGAGTTGGAGATGTTCGTTCTGCCGTGTGAACGAAGCCCTAGTGGCCGAGAGTGCCTTGGCGAAGAAGGAAGAAGTACAATATGAGACAAGCAGATGGGTGGGGTCAACATCCTCAAAGTAAAGAATGCCTTTGCAGCTACAGGATATAGAAATTCAACTTACAAAAACATGACTCACACTGACATGACTCATATCCTTCTACTGCAGGAAGGGCCATCAGAACACTGAACAATAGACATAAGACATAAGACAGACATAAATGTTCATCTTCAGGTGAAAAAAGTGCAATAGAAATGTGCAATAATTCTATTCTAAGTGCCTATTTATACATTTATATCTTTTTACAGTATTATTACAGTATTATAACACCACTGACCTGATGTCTTTTAGCTTGTTTTTATTTTCTTAAGATTGTTGTCTTTATTTGCACTTATGACACCACATACCTCATTGTCTCATAGCATTTTCGCTTTTTAATTTGTCTAGTGTGTAATATTTGTCGTTTTTCCGTTTTTGCACCTTCAGAAGAACCACTACAATTTCATTGTATAGGCAACTGTACAAGGACAATAAAGTATATTCTATTCTATTCAGGAGAGGAAGCTGCATGTAAACTCTCAGAATACTATAGCTGGCTGGAGGCATGGGTGAATCACTGCTTTTAAAACACTGGAAGGCATAGTCCTACTTGAAATATCCTGCTAAAGGAAAATGTGATTACGGTACATCGACTCATAAAACACTTTCCTTTTGATGAATGGATGAAATAATGGTTGGATATAGTCAATCAGTAAAATGTAGTTTTGCAGCATCAACAATCTACTAGACAAACATTTATAATCACACCAAGGAAGTTCACAAAGCTCAATGTAGGCTACAACTTCACTGAACTCCCATAATGCATTGCCTACGTGTTTATTGAATTGTACTCTAGGAGTCTAGGCTCTCTAAACTAGACATCAAGTTGATTAACCATACTAATATAATATATAAATCCCAGAAAATATGTTTGATCCTTTCCCACACTAGACATCTTATAATGAAGAAACAGCTGTCTGGGTCAAGAGTTTCCAACAGAGGCTACTGTGAGGTCAAGAGGGTTCATGTACAACATCATCATGTGATGTGTGGCTTCAGCTTCTAGATTTTAATGAAAATCTTTCCAGTGATGCTAGAGTAGAGAAGCTAAGCTTCACACACACTACACACACACACTACACACACACTACACACACTACACACTACACACACACACACACAATTTGCGAGAGGTGATGCCTTTTTTCCTTTAGCACATGCCTATGGGCCTGACTACCGAGTCACACAGTGTCGCATGATGGACAAATAGTTTCATTCAAACAAGTGGCCTCTATAAACGTCTGACTTCAGCAACAAGTTGCGGAATTTTGCACCATCTTGAGTGTTTCCATGGACACAGGAAACCCATGGGGAATCCCAAGGGTACATTATTATTGTTATTATCAAGACTTGTTTCTGTGATGGGAGGGAGAGGCCTGAGGCAACATTACCAGGAGCTTGGCATAAAGAAGCATAAAGAGTCTCCTTCCCTGCAACATGGTAAGAAACAGTCTAAACATACTTTAGAATGCAATAATATTATAAAATAATGTATTTATTTTTGTATTCAACCAAATGTATTAAATCCAATTGCTTATCACAAACTGACTGACTGAATTATTAAACCCCTATTGCATATTAGGCTTATTGGCCAAATGTAAAATGTTTCAGCTGTTTTTAAAAAACGTTATTTTTATTTTATTTAACCTTTATTTAACCAGGTGACCTCATTGAGATAAGGAATCTCTTTTGCAATAAACAAAGTAGACAAGAACAGTTCAAATAGTTGAAGATTGGACCTTCCAAGAGGACAATGATCCCAAGCATGCCTCACAGTCCACCAAGGCTTGGTTTCATTTAATTTTCATTTTATTTTTATTCAGGGACAACGCACATTAATCAACATTAATATCTCAATCAATGTAAATGTGCCAGGGTTAGCTATAAGGGCTAAATTGCACCTGCAGTCCCTGAGCAGGAGCATACTTAAAAGTTACATTAAAACAGATTATACAGGATACACAATATCAAATAAACAATAACAAATTACAAAAAAACAACGTTATCATATTGCTACTATACACGTAATCAGTTAGTAATGTGTACAGATTTGTTGAGATTGTATGTGATGTTGCAGTTTAATTTTAAATGTATGATAATTACTATGGTTCCTAATACTAGTAGGGAGTGTATTCCACATTTTTGCGGCTCTTACGGAAAATGTCAAATTTCCAAAAGCACTGTGTCTGTATGGAACAGCGCAGTCTCATCTGGTTGCTGACCGTGACTCCTTAACAGTGACGTATGCACCTAAAGGAGGGGGAGCTAATCCATTAAGTATAATATAGACATGTATGTATGAGACACATGTATGTATATTGTTTAAAGTTCTCCATACTGAACAGATTATACTTGAGGATAATGTGACAATGATGATAACTATTAGGCTTTTTATCCAAGATTTTCAGTGTTTGTTTGTAGAGTGATTCAATTGGTTTTAGAATAGTGACTCCGGTTTGAGACCAGCTGGTCAGGCAGTAGTTCAAATGAGAGAATATCATTCCATGCGTGTATAATTTGGCTGCCTGCACCGAGATATAAGGTCTTATAGTCCGGAAATTATATAATCCATATTTAAGAGTTTTAACGATTTTGGTCACATTTTTTTAAAGGTTAAATGGGTGTCCAAAATTATGCCAAGATACTTAACATTATCTACAATTGTCACATTCTCCCCATTTATCGTCACACCAGAGTGTATACGACTGTTAGTTTTTTGGGGAAAATATATGCAGACGGTTTTACTGGTGTTCAAGTGTAGACATGAATCAGCCACTTAGAGACACTGGTCATTGCTTCTGTTAGTTTCTGATCGATTTCTAACCTGTTTTTCCCATGGATGTACAGAACTGTATCATCTGCATACATTTGAGTATCAACTTGAGGGCAAATAAGTGGCAGATCATTAATATAAACACTGAACAGAAGAGGTGGAACAGAAGAGGACATGGAAGATTCTAGAGTATATATATACTGTATGTTACGGTACATGTGGGAATACGGTACATGTGGGAAAACTAGGGTTGGGGTTAGGTGCTAGGGTGCTACGGTTAGGGTTAGGGGTACGGTTAGGGTTAGACATGCCAGCATGTAGCAAGTCGACGTAGCACCTAACCCTAACCTAGTTTTCCCACATGTACCGTAACATATACAGTAATTCTTACATCTTCTAGCATTATGACTGCAAATGGCCACTGGCTCTTGCATAGATAATGTTTTCTTGCGATGACTGATGAATAGATGACTCGCTTACTTGGAGAAATGTATTTGTTGTAAGTCGCTTTGGATAAACGCGTCCGCTAAATGACAAAAATGTAATATGTAATATAATCAGCACTCAATGAAACCAGACCAATATAACCCTGAAGGAGAAGATCTTCCAGAAGTCGTAAGAAAAAAAGAACCAGTCTCTGGGTGTAGTCCCATCCAGGCAAAAGCTTAGAGAACAACAGTGCAGTTTGTGACACGGAATCACAAGATATAAATGTGACTGACATCAACATGAGGACTTGTTGTTACCATAGTAAACTGAACCATAACACACCACTAGGCTTATCTCATATGGAATATACTATAGGAGGGCTATCACAGTATCACAATACACTATATATATATATATATATATATATATATATATATATATATATATATATATATATCTTAGTATCACAATACACTTTGAAGTTCTATAGAGAAAGTGCAATTCATCATTCTAAAATAAATATTCTAGTTTATAATGCATTTCATAAGATCTTTGGAATTTTTACCAAACATTTGGGATACCGGTCCGGAATGTTTTACTTCAAAAGTTACACAACAGGGGGATTCAAGACCTCTAGCCTACTTTTTTACGTGTATATCACTTTTTACAAAGAGTTATCTCAGAGTTTTAAAACAACAATAGTAAACAATAAATACAGCACAAACAATATGATCCAACACCAAACTATAAAGCAGGTCAATGGAAAACACTCCAGAGAGGAGAAAAACGTAGGTCATGTTCTCACATGAAAGTTCGAATCGAGACCCGGAGCAAGTGGATTATGGAAGCATATAGTAGACTCAATTCAAATGCTAAGCAATATGAGATTGCAATTGCATGTTCCACTTTTGCATGCATTCTTTCAGACAATATTCAAATTCAAATGCAATTCTAATGATTTGCATTTTCATTTTCATGTACCTGATGTGCACATTCACTGTCAATATAAAAATTATAATGCAAAGCCATTTGACATTTAATTTTCAAAGTCATGCGCTGCTTTGCAGCTGACAAAATTCAAAAGTTCATTCTAATGTGCAAATGACTATGCAATCCCAAAATAGCATATTCATTTGCCACTTTTGCCTGCGTTATTTGAGTCAATATTCAAATTGTAATGCAATAATGTAATACGCAATTGCATTTACATGTTCTAGGAAACACATCCGCTTTACAGCTGACAAAATTCAAACTCTCTATGCAATTCAAACGCATCCGGGTACTTTGCTCTCCCGTCATGTCCAAGCCCCTTTTTGGGTGATAGAAGTGGAGAAGTGGAGAAGTGGAGAAGTTTGACTGGCGGTCAATGGACATTTCTGGTCTTTGCTACTTTAATCCGATAAACTAAGAAAACCGTAGTGCTTTTTAGATATTAGGAGCTCAAATCCGATGGCCAGTTAGGCAAACTATTATATAGTGTCGTTGCCGATCAATGATCGACGTCGTTATATAGAGAAAATTAATGAAATAGGGGTTGATTCATCAGAGCAGTCATACGTCATCTCCCTGTCATCAGGGATTTGTAGTTCTTCATTTGATTTGCCGTGTAAATCCCCAGATGAGAGTGTTACATTAGTTTTCTTAAGATAGGATAATGAATAAATCTGTTCAATGGGCATTTGCCTACTGTTAATCAGTGCCTACTGTTAATCAGTAGCCTGTATGGTGTATATGAAGATGTTATAGCTAGCTAGCTACGATTTATCATGAAAATAATGAACAGCAAGCTAGATCCAAAACTAGGGCCGGTGGAGGAGGGCAAGTGTCACATTGGACAGACTACCAAAACAGAAAAATAAAGTATCTTAACGACAGCAAAAGTGATGGATGTCAGAAATAGCCTACATTACCTGGAGATTCAATAAGGTACTTTTATATGACAGGATATGGGTTAGGGTTATATGAGACCTTTAGCGAGATAGATAGATAGAGCCAAAAGTAAAAAGTCGCTGAGAGACGCCAGCAGGGTCTGGGCTGGTAATTGTATGACGCGCCAAACAATCCGCTGAGATGAAAAGTACGTTTTAGAGCATGTATTGAATAGAACAATCAAACTTGGCGACGTACAAAAATAATCCATAAGCGATCAAAACCAGAAAAATAACAAACAATGCGTATAGAATATGCGTATATTGCGGTCAACAAAAATACATCGCTCCCCTCTCTCTCCACTACCGCCATGCAAGATGCGCAGGTGCTTAAATTACCTTGCAATATCACCCCCCATAACCATATGACTTCTCAATACGGTGATCAAGGCAATAAACAAACAATCAAAGTAGGATTACAGACTTTCAGACTGTCTGCCTCCATCCATGTGGATGAACCACCCAAAGGCCTGAGGTGTTGTAGGAGGCATGAATATGATTTAGGGGGTATTTAGTATAACAGGCTGGGTTTATTGTGAGTTTACTTGTTTGTTTATTGCCTTGATCACCGTATTGAGAAGTCATGGTTATGGTCACCCAAAAAGGGGCTTGGACATGACGGGAGAGCAAAGTACCCAGATGCGTTTGAATTGCATAGAGTTTGAATGTTGTCAGCTGTAAAGCGGATGTGTTTCCTAGAACATGTAAATGCAATTGCGTATCACATTATTGCATTACAATTTGAATATTGACTCAAATAACGCAGGCAAAAGTTGCAAATGAATATGCTATTTTGGGATTGCATAGTCATTTGCACATTAGAATGAACTTTTGAATTTTGTCAGCTACAAAGCAGCGCATGACTGGCAAATGGCTTTGCATTATAATTCTAATATTGGCAGCGAATGTGCACATCAGGTACATGAAAATGAAAATGCAAATCATTAGAATTGCATTTGAATTTGAATATTGTCTGAAAGAATGCATGCAAAAGTGGAACATGCAATTGCAATCTCATATTGCATTAGCATTTGAATTTGGTCTACTATATGCTTCCATAGTGGACACGTTCGCAACATTGTTGCATAAATTATTTCTCTGATTTGCGTTCTCACAGCCCTTCATGTAAACGAAGTAACATACGCAATCGAAGCAACAGACGTGGTAGTTGATTGGTCAGAAACATTTAGAATTTCCCGTTGTCCCTCTCTTACCCAGATCAACACGCGTGCGCTGTTGTTTTCCTATGGACTGCCTCGAGCAGCGTTCTCACCAAAAGCTAACCGAAGCGAAACCACCCTTTTCAAGCGGAGCATCCGACGGGTATTTGCTCTGGGAGTTACTTCGAATGCACGTTCTCACAGCTCCAAACGATGCAGAGCAAAGCAAACTTTATCCTAAACTCCGTTTCAAGCAAATGTTCTAGTGAGAACACCCCCATAGACACAGGAAAGGAAAGGAATGGAGAGGAACCAGACTCCACAGACTGGCTGATCAGGTGCTGAATAGTAAGACTAATGTGGAATTGTTTTAATTACTCCCTTCTGGACAGTGGTACAGGGCCACCAGGTCAAAAACATCACGCCACTTGAACAGTTTCTTCCACAAAGCCATAGCCCTCCTCAATAACTCCTGATCGTTGCACCTTGCACTTTACATGTTCTTGCACTAAGTTGTACAGTATATTTATTCACTCATATTGGTACTGTATATTTGGTCTTGAGTATTGTTGTGTTGTCGTATTGCTGTTGTATGTACTGTAGCTTGTTCAGCATGGTAGAATACCAAGTCATGTTCCTAGTGCACTGCACATTGTAAGGTTCTATCTCCGTTTAGGGTAGTTCAGAGATATTGAGCGTCAAAGTTTTTACATTCCATTATGTTTTGTGAGATGGAACCTTTGTATTTTATTAATTACTAACTCCAAAATGTCAACATTTTAAAAAATAACACCACACAGGCATTAATAAACACCTAATGGATCAGATTATGTAAAAAAAATAGAACCTTATAATTCTAAGCTCACGACATGGCGAATAAAGTTGAATTGAATTGAATGTGGATTAGTGTAGTCTTAAGAGGGGGGGTCCGTAGTGAAGAGCACACTCCTGAGTGGAACCTGACAAACTTTGATTTTAGGGTGAACTATTCCTTTAATTATCCTGCCATTGATCAGCATGAACAATTCCATTAGCAGTTCATACTTCCTCAATCTAATGCAGTCATTAGTTAGTCTGCATTGCTTCGACTATCCCAAAAGAACACACCCATCAAAGTTGAACTCCCAATAACGTAAACAATTATTCAGGAGATCTCAAACATTCAAAATTAAAATGTAAATGTATTGATCATTCTATCACGTTGTCAACCAACACCTGAAAATAAGTTTAGTGTAGGGGTGGACTGACCTTTTAATCAGTTGGTGTCTTTGATCAACATTGACAATCAATCAATCAATCAATCAATCCAATGCAGAGTTGGCTGGAATGCTGATGTCAATTAGAATGTCCTCATACGTACTTGCCTTACATACACTGTACAGTATCAACAATACATGACTAAAGGCACAACTTAATGCCTGTAGGGTTATCTGGTTAATTACATAACTTTATTAGACACTAGGAATGAGAGGAATGATGCCATTCGTCATTCCGTCCCATTGTCTGCAACGAGCCGTCCTCCCATTCCTACCTCCACTGATGGACACATCACATCCACAAACTGGCAGTGAATCAGTTCTCCGGGGACGTGTAGGCCTACATACAGTAATACCTACCAAAGAGTTGTAACTTCTGATCTACGGTTGACGGGAATGCCCTGTGCTACAATAGAAGACACAATAGGAGACATTTCGATGTGCACCACTGACATGCACGCAACTACGTACGCGGCCGCGTCTGGCACCAAATGATACCGTCGTTGATAACCACATTTGACCACTGTAACCCGTACTGATTTATACGGCAGAGGGTTAAATCAAAATGATAATGTAAGTTCAATTAAAAAGTTAATTGACTATATTTAATAAATATGCGTCTTTAAGGAGGGATAGGCATATCGCAAATAGCGCAAATATTTTTCCAAAATGCGTGGACTAGGACCACAGGACTACATTTATGTCAAGTTCATCAAGTTAGAGATGTTTTGTTCCAGCGAGTTTTGCAATAACAATTGCGAGTCCTCCGTCCTCATTTATAGATATTAAAGTACATTATTCTTACCGAAATGACTCATCGAAGACGAATGGAAAGCTGCGGTTGACTTTAACTCCAGTATGTGTGCAGTTTGGGACGAAACCACCAACTGTGCACTCCAGTACGACTATTCTCTGTCTTCCAATCCCTGCCTTTGCCTCAAAGTCTAGTCTGAAGGACTGGGCGTGGCGAATGTTGTGACGATAATGACTTACAGCTGCATGGTAACTCTTCCCTTCGCTCTAACATCTAGGGCCCAATCCCGATTCTCTTTTCTACCACTTCGGCTCGTTTTGGAGTCACTCGCTTTGGAGCCACAAGCCATAGTGGTACCCCGGGGGAAATGGGACAACCCTTCACGACGTCATCCGTAGTGTAATGAATGGGTTAATTCATAGTCAGTATTATATGTATTAATACTGTACCTATACTGTATAGGTAAAATATGAAAATGTGGTTAAAATGATACATGTCCACCTGAAAATGTTAATGTGGCAGGCTACACATCGTCATCCTAAAAAAAGTGTCAACTGTCTTCAAGGATAACTCTACATGTTTGTAGCCCGTTCTCTACCTAGGACGAATATGGAGGGAGTAATACATTTAGATAATATTGTGTCGTATTATAGGCTATGACATAGGAGAGAAAAGGATAGTAAAATCCAAGCTCTCTTCATTTTTGTGAGACACACCCAGAATGAAACCTATGCAGAGCATTTCAAAACAAGCTCTTATCACAACTTTTCTTGCAGACTGTTTTCCATTCCTGACATGCCGAGCACATTGCCCAATGCATTTGTGGTATTCATATAAATGAAGCATTTGTTCTTGCCATGTTTATAAAATGATTAATTTCAATACTTAATAGGTTGGCCTCCGTTTATCATTTTAAAAGTTAATTAACCTTGGGTGTGTGTGGACATACTGGCTCATTATTTTCCAATACATCTGTCTCTTATGACGTTGATTGCCCTAGGTAGGCTATTCATCAAAATGTGGTTGTATTTGTATTGGTTTGGCTCAATGTCGTCATTCACACGATGGAGTGTTTTGAGCTTTGAAACAATGTTGCAATCATGGCTTGTCCTAACTGATACTACCACATCTGTTACTCCACCCTCTCCTTCAAGTCCCACATAAAATCCATCACCAAATCCGCCTTTTTCCACCTAAGAAACATCGCCAGATTACGACCTTCCCACACTGGCTCCGTTGCCGAAACCCTCATCCACGCCTTCATCACCTCCCGTCTGGACTATTGCAAAGGAGTCCTGTTCGGGGTTCCCAACAAAGCCCTGGACAGGCTCCAGTATGTGCAGAACTCAGCTGCCAGGGTCCTCACCCACACCAAGCCCTGGCAGCACATCACCCCCACCCTCATTCACCTCCACTGGCTCCCGGTCAAGTCCCGCATCACATACAAAATCCTCCTCCTCACCTACAAATCCCTCCACGCCTGCGCCCCCCAGTATAACTGACCTCCTCTCCCAACATACCCCTTCCCGGAGCCTGCTGTCCACCCCCCGCACCAACCTACGGACCTTTGGGGACAGAGCCTTCAGCGTGGCCGCACCTACTCTCTGGAACTCCCTCCCCATAGTGATCCACAACGCCCCCACCACTCCTTCAAATCAGCCCTTAAAAACCCATCTGTTCACCAGGGCTTGGCCCCTAGTCAATGTTTCAGTTTTGCTTTGTTTGTTTCTGTTTTGTCTGTCTGACAATTTCCCTTAGAATTGTAAAGCGTCCTTGGGTTTTTTGAAAGGCGCTATAGAAATTAAAGTTATTATTATTATTATTATTATTATTATTATTATGTTGCAATCATGGCTTGTCCTAACTGGTAGTAACACATCACTACCACATCATCTAATACGTTTGTTTCATCATAAATCAGGGGTACACAACAAAGGGCCTTGAGTTTCACAGTCCTGTTGGTTTACAGTTATCTAGGATCAAAATAACTCTTAATTATTGGTACTACAGATGGTTCTCCCCTGATCCACAATTGGTCCATTTATGATTGGTCAGAGAGAGAAGAATTATTGGTGGTTGAAGGTTAGCCAAGTATCAATATATTTCTAATTAGAAGGCAAGGACAAAAAACGCCATTCTCTGAAACTATCAATGACTGGAACTACGCACTGTTGTAGATACAGTATGTCTGGGGTGGAGAGGGGCCCTTCTTATTTTCCCTTTTTCATATGTGATGCCATTTTATGTGATGCATTTAATGCCATTATTCTCAACACCCTACCTCATTGCCATTGTAACATTTAAGTCAATTTATTTTGAATGGAAATTACTTTCTGCACTTAAACTAGCTGCCTGTACGGCGGTGCTTTTCACACCTAGGCCTTCAGTGATGTCCTACACAGTCCTACCTGAATTATTCCACCTCTTAATACCATCCAAATTGGCGCTTTTCCATTGAGCGGCTCGGCTCGGCACGGCTCGCTTCTCCACTATACAGGAACGACCCGGGACTGTAGGAGGAGTTACGTGTCATAAGATTCCCCCCGCTATACAGATCAGCGGGGGGAAATGCGATAAGAATTATGTCAAAATGCAGCACTATCGTGCACAGATCAGCCTTACAACATGTAATGTTAAGTGCCTGTTACTTGCCGCTTTCAGTTCTAGTAGACTAGTTTAGATCTCGCAACCAGGGAAATGCCGACATGTGTTAAAGCCCCGATTCTATTTTTATTTCTCCTGACACATTGAGCACTGTGCTTTTTGTTGTTGGTGAACTACCGTAATAAGCCTAAAAAATGTCAACTGTTCAAAAAGTGCAACTTCTCTGCTTTCAGAAACTGTTTGAATTTTTTAGATTGGGCATATAGTTCATGAATTACGATAGTTTGAAAGAACGCTGTAAAATCCTCTCTGCGCCGACAGCTCCGGTTTCGGAGCAAGACGCGAATCTATCGGCATTAGTCAAATACATGCTCACATCCAGTCATCCGCTCACTGCTCTCCATCAGAAATGGCACATCCATCAATAATGTTACATAATAACAACTGCTCTGAATAGATTGCTTAGATTGCTTAATACATCAACTGGGGGAAAAGCGAGATGAACTCGCGAGTATCATGCTTCCTCCATTGAACGGAAAGTCCTATCTTTTCCATTCAAAGTGTTTTAGCCTGCCCCCTTTCCACTGGTAATAAGGAATTGGCAAGAATAGATATAAATAGATCAACATAATGCAGCACTATCATGCACAGATCAGCCTTAAAACATGTAACGTTAGATATATAACGGAGCAATGTATTTCTACGGAAAGGCTGACTGACGCAGGGCTCATACAATCTCCGCGTTTGTTATAGATACGAGTGCTCCGGTGTCTTGCTGGTAGTCAAATATATGTATTTATATATACAGCATATGGATGTTACGTGCCTGTTACCTGCCGCTTTTAGTTCTAGTAGTTTAGATCTCGCAACCAGGGAAACGCCGACATGTGTTAAAGGGAGCAAGACGCGAATCTACCGGCATTTGACTGCCGCTGGACTGAGGAACAGCATAGGCACAGGACATCGACATAATAGCGATTTTTTTGTTATGCTTGTTGTAAATAACAGTTCTATGATGCATTGAAATGACATTAAACTAAGATAATACGATGGTTATCATAATTTTTCTAATCTTTATTAATAAGTTATTACAGAAACAGTAAGTGACATTTTCCGAGAACGAAATCTGTTGTGGTATTTAAAGATGGCGGTTAGCGAAGAAATCTATGAACATGGGATGACGATTTCCATTGACCAATCAACGGTGTGCAGCGTCACACGTCACACGCAGCCTGGCAAAAAAGTACCTTTGGTACCTTTCGCTACCCATCCCGAACAAGAACTAAAACCGGCACGGGTAGCAGAAATGGCACAGGTACTTTTGGCAGTGGAGAAAGGCTAAAGACCAGGGCCGACCCGGGTCGACCCGGGTCAGCCCTGTAGTGGAAAAGCGCCAATTATGACACGCCATGGCTCTAGTTGTGGAAGACCATTGTTATGTCCAGAAAACCTAATTCAACACCATCAGTTAGGACACACTGCGTTCGGTCCAATCCATGATTAATCCAATCCTTTGCTTTCAAATCTATGTAGAGAAGTGCACCAGTGCACATTAGGAAAAGGGTGGAGAATTGGGGCACAGAAATCCGTTCAGCTGGTGAAGCAGACTGAGGAGACTACACAAGGGAGACCTGTCAGGAACAGCTGTTGGGTTTGGCGTTTTCAATTAGTCAGCAGTAGGAGGGAAACCTCGTCTGACACTGTGTATCAGCCTCGGACAATAAGCTGATTCATGTTATCTCACAGACACATGCATTCCACAATCAAGGGCTCAGTTGTGTCTCAGTCCTATTGTTGTGGTTGCATGAATCCAAACACTACAGATTGTACACAATGGAGGACAGAATACAGAGAAAAAATACACTAAAGGTAGACTATTCAATCATAATGTCATAGTTTATAAAATTATGAATCAAAATTGTTTTGTAAAGAGAGAACCGATATGACAAATAGTCATGTGTGAAAAGAGTGTTCAGTACAAATCAAATCAAAATCTAATCAAATCAAATTGTATTTGTCACGTACATCGCGTACGTGAAATACTCTGGCATCTTGCTCCTTGCTCAACAACAGTCAGTAACAATTAACATGTCAACAATAGTAATTAAAAAATGACAGTAGAAAAAAAGTAGTACTAGTACACTATTTCATTCTTTCATGAGTACATGTGATTTTCAATTGAATGATCACTGTCACCTGTCTCTATTAAACTTGAGATTTGAAAAGGTATGATGTGCGACACCTTCTTGTAAAAGACTGTAAAACTATAGACTCTATACTGACATATAGTGGTTTATAATCCCTACTGCATAGCGAAAATGCCTCATAGACTACAAAACACCATAACCAATAACTGGAATGAATAGTCATTAAAACAAACAACTCTCTTTAATGTTTTATTTCAGATTACATAACTTGGAGCTTAGTCTTCAAATCACATTTTGGCTTGAGTGTTGACTGTCTGGATTATGATGTAATGTTAATCAACAATATTTCTGTCCATTTAGGGGACCCATCTATTTCAAGAGCTCCCCCAGAGGTTGAACGTTCCCATATAGTAACTTTAAACTATATAAACAATGTTACCTGACAATAACATAATGGCTTGGGCCAGATACATTTCCTAACCTTGTGACCTGACTGGTCAATAGAGAAAGAAGAGCTCCGTTTTGTTCACTTGTTATGCACTATGACACCAGGAGATGGAAGTGTTGCCACAGGAATTACATAACTCCTATAAAAAAGAAGAGACGTTTAATCTAGCCGGTAATCTAGTTTATGGTTTTATTTCACAAATTAGGATCATTCAATGAAAGGCTTGCATGAATCAAAGGTGAAATGTTTCAATGTGTATAGGGCAAAGCTCATAGCTCCAACGTAACCACAACAAACTTCAAACGTGTCAAAATGAATTCAACAATCTCTCTTTCAAAACGGTTTGGTTCAAGGATTAAAATGATTGTCTGAGATCTCTGATTTTCAAAATAAAGGGTTTTTTGTATCACCTGAGATTATGCACAATAACACCATAAACTAAGTCATAAAGATGTATACAGTAGAAATCCACAGAAGTTTATAGCCCAACGTTGGTGAACTTTCCCCTGTGGTACAGCCTACAATACTTCGTAAGCCACAACAAAAAACAAGAAATGCAATTACTGTACAGTGTACACTAAAGTGAATCATAACTGCTGTCCACAGTGCTCCAACAGGGCTGGTGTAAATTAAGGAAGTGATTGAAACACTTTTAAAGTTCTCTTTCCTCTTGTTTTATTGAATTGTAGTTTATTTACTATTGTTTTTATGTTCAGCACTTATGTGCAGCACAGTTGCATTCAATACATGATTTGTGCTATAAATAAATAAGGTTTGATTGATTGATTGATTGAATCTTCTATTTTTCAGTGTATTGAGAGAATATTTAAAATGTATTCCTATTCTGAAATCATTGAATTGAAATTGAACTGACCCCAACCCTGTTGTCCAACATCAGTTGGTAAAGCTAGCTCTCACTGCCCCCAGTGCCCACATAGTAGTATATATCAAAAGTTATCTTTGAGTTTCACAATAGACCTTGTCAACAAGCATTACTCAAAAATGTATTGTATCCAATGTTGTGGTAGAGCTATCTCTCATTCTCAGTATACATTGAGAGGATAAGCAACCAAAGTCTTCTTTTTGAGTTTCACAACACCTTGTCAGACGAGCGTCGGTCATAAACCCACGTCTGTTACACAGCTCTGTCTCATCTGGCGATTTGCGTAATGTCTCACAGAATGTGACATGTGACATCATAGCTTCTGACACTAGTTCACATGATCCAGGTGAAATTAAGTCTCACCGCAGGAGGGCAACCGTCCCAAAACGTATGACAGGCTATTCCAGGTAACTGAACAATGGACATTGAAGAGAAGAATATATTGTACAATATATCACTTTAAGACAGTCTTTGAAAACAAGTGTGATATCTTCTCATCCTAACAATTCAAAATGACCTGGCCCATCTATCCATGCCACAATCCATGTCAATGCCTATCAGAAAGCCAGGAGTTCTGAGTTTGTACATGTCAACACCACACCTTTGGGTGTCTTTAAAAATCTTCTACTATCAATCCCTTTAATAGGAGGGTCACCCTGCTCAAAGTCTTATTGGTGGAGCTTGTCCATGACCTGCAACACGTCCTCTAGTATGGAAGGTCCCAGGTCAAGATTCAAGACGAAAGACTGGTCTTCCACAACCACTGGGGCCTCTAATGTTGGACATAGGACCTGTTGGGGGGCCTTGTTCCATTCTGTTTCATGCTGCCTCATCCTCAATCCTCCCTCCTCCACTTCCACCTTGGCCTCCTCTCTTTGAGGTTCACCATCATGCTCTACCACCTCAACAGCATCCAGTAAAGGCAGGGAGTGGCACTTCTTGTGCCTGGATATCCGGATAAGAGATTTGGCCTTGACATTGACCGTCTGTGCGTCCATCTCTTCAGGGCTGAGGAGACGAGGGGGCTTGGGAGGAGGTGGAGGTGTCCCGATGGGGGTCACGTCTCGGTAGAGATCCTCGTGGCTCCGGGAGCCATGGAGGATGAGGCTGCTGCTCCGCTGGAAGGCAGAGAGGTCGCCAAAGACACCCTGAGCATCCAATCCGATGTGGGAGAGGTGGCGGAAGTCGCCCAGCGGCAGGCTAATCATGTTCTCGGACAGGAGGTCGCGACGCTTGTTCTGCTTGCGGGGCCAGCGCAGGGTGGCAGATTTGAGGTAATGGGCGGTTTTAAGAGGCATCTTGAACTTGGGGGTAGCCTACAGTATATTATCCACAGCGAGTACGTTTCAATGAGGGGAGAGGTTATGAATAATGGTCTCTCAAAGCTGAAGGGGCGTTCGATGGATCTTTAAATAGCTCTAAAATAGTAAGAAAAACAAATAGGTTAAGAACAGTAGAACAGTTCATACAGAAATAACATGAAGTTGGTCCTTAGTTTGCTTTTTTTCATTTTGGCATGACATGACTCAAGTTAGCACCTCTGCAACTCCTAGCTATGACCATATATGGATTACAACCTGCAGCTACTGTACTGTTTGACTGTGAAATAAAAGAATCTGTTTTAAATAAACCCTAACACATAGTAGTAATAATGTACGCACACATTAGTCGGACACACCAAAAACGAACACGTGTGACCTAAAAGTCATGAAAGAAAATCTTTCAAACAACCCCTTGTACTTGTAAAAGTGAAAACAAAGTCACACGGAGTGTGTTAATGAGTAACAGTCGAGATTTGTATTATTTTAGGGTGATTGCTTTTATCTCTGAGTTGATAAAAAGGCTTTGTTCTTGTCCCTGTTCAAATGTGGTTGTCATTGTATTGGTTATGCTCAATGTCATCGTTCACACTATGGAGTGTTTTGAGCTTTGAGACAATGTTGCAATCATGGCTTGTCCTAACTGGTAGTCCCACATTTCTCTCGGATTAAAGATGTTTTTTTCCTCAGGAGAAATGTTTATATTACCAATGGAGGAACTATAGGAAACCCTGGGAAATTCTGAGGGAAATGATGTGACATCCTGATATACAGTACATGCTCCTAGGTGCTCTAAAACATTGAATGTCTGGTTTGTATTGTCAACTAAAGCAAAAATCAACTGAGGAGAGCAACCCATGCAAATGAAGCTGCTGTTAACGTATTTTCACCTATTTTTAAATAAATGTCATAGGGGGTTTCCGTACAGTTAGAACAAGGTTTCACAAATTCTTTGATAGTGCTGATTTCAATGAGTTTGTTTTCACATTTGTGTTAAATTTAACCCTCAAAAGAGAATGGTTTACTATATTTGATTTCTCTCTTCCTCATTACAGAATGTTCCCAGTTCATTCTAAAAAGTTCATTCTAAAAGTTCATTCTAAAAATAAATATTTCTCGCATTCTAACATTTAAATCAGCAATAGCATCCACAACTTGTTGAACCGCCAAACAGAGCATAAACTCCTCTGTGAGATATCTGATAGTGGCTGGTTGATCCAGCAGCATTCCTTTCTCCTTTCTCTGTCTGTAAGGCTTATAGGTGGAGGATTACACTTTACTGCAGCTATGAGGGCAACGTGTCAGTGAGACAATGCCCCAGGTTGATGTACTGGACATGAACAAAAACAACCACAAAAAAGTGAAAACCTTTTTACGGTTACCAGATTAAAACACTTTTTTTATGGGGGATAATTTGGTGTTGGTGCGCTGATATTAAGTCAACAAGTCAATAACTACCAAGGACATAATAAAGACAGACAACTCACTGATCACATAGAATTTTTTTAAAAACTGAATACATATTGACTGCTCAAATGTGTGTTTTGGAAAAACTCACCTGTCTCCCTATGTATCCACACAGTGTGTCAAGCAGAAAACAGTAAATATATTCCAGTGGCGTGAATGGGCAAGCTCCTGACTGCAGAGTCGGAAACACACAGCTCTTGAAGTGTGTGTGTGTGTGTGTCCCGGACACTATGCTCTCAATGACGAGGTCGACCGTAAAAGCTCTCACAAACACACACTGCAGCAGATAAGTTAATCTGCTCACCTGTGCCTCTAGGGGTGTATTTGCTCAGAGTGATAAACCGTCCTCTTGATCAATGTACCTGTCTGTGTGAGTGTGTGTCTGTGTGAGTGTGTGTCTGTGTGAGTGTCTGCATGCTGCAGCATTGACACCTGTATCTGAATGTGTGTAACTAAGCCTTGTGTGAAGCCCTATGTTGTATCCACTACAGATAAATAATATATCTAGGATGTACTTTACTCCAATCTACTTATTACGCAACGGACATTGCAACACTCAGGTGAAGTGTGCACTCAGTAGCTTTCTTCAGGGAAGGAAGAGAGAGAGAGGGTGATGATGGTTGCCCTGCAGCTCGGTGAATATAGGTTTGCAAGCAGTCAAAGTATCTCTTCCTCTGTGCTCTTCAAGGGTGTGGCAGGGCACACTAGGGCACATTCCATGTAATCAGATATTTTCCGTAATCTCTGCCAGGAGATTTCCCTGAACACATAACCAAACCAGGAAGAAAAAAAAACACCATATAGCTAGAGCCCAAGGTTTTCCCACACCAGGGGAAATGCTTCAAGTGCAAGGGTAACTTATTTTTCTTCTTCTTTTGTATAGATTTTCAAATGCTAAAAGGTTCTAGATTATAAATGACATACCTTGAAGAACATGTTCCCCTACCCCCATCAGAATAGGATTAACAAAGAGACAGACAAAACTGGACAAGTTCTACTCCACCAGGTCAAAAATCTACTTTCCACATTCCTGTGCAGTTAATCCACAATGACACAGATTTCAAAAGGTGACATCTACGTCTTTGATAGTAAATTGTTAATTGACACAGACGACGTACAGAGTAATACATGTTTGATTTGACATATGTGACAGGAGGTTCAAACCCAGGTCGCCCACATAGTAGACCCAAGGCACTACCATTAGACCAAGAGGACATCCTCAAGATTTGACGGTGACATGAGTTTGCTTCAGGCAGGGCCAAGCGCAGGTGTATTGGCAATTTGTGTTGGCAGTAACAGGTGAGATTGCCACAGCACTGGAGCACTATCTCACCTGCACTCAAAATAAAGGTGTGTCCTTCATTCACCAGTTTGCCGTTTGGTGAGCTGTGTTTAATCGGAAATCCTGCTTTTGTAAACATTCATAAGCAACTGATGACGCATATGATCACAGACTGGGTCAGGGATAATGGAACATAGAGGTATTAGTAATATCCTGTCTGCTCTGTTTACAGATATCACAGATACAGATAATTCATCTACTAATGTTTCCAGTGAATGTCCTTCACCTTACTGTATACATTACAATATTGTATTGTATGTATGTGGTATAGAGGGTACATTATTAAATATTTAGATGTTACAAAGAAATAATGATGTTCCAAGCTAGCAGGCTATCTCTCTCTCTGAGATTCTCTTCTCCCAAAGAATACCAGTCAGAGACACTCTCAAGAATTTGACCTTGAAGTGCACCAGGTCCACCTGGTCCCTACTAACTCCCCTTCCCTAGCATCTGGTGTTATAAGTCTCTCTGTTGTGTTGAACTGCTACCAGGTTAAAGGGCAATCAGGAGAGACTAACACATATAGAATATTATACAATATTGTAGGGGTGTAACGGATCACCTAACTCACGGATCGGATCGTGTCACGGATTTTGAGTCACGGATCGGATCATTTTTCGGATCAACACAAAACATATATTTTTTTTAATAAAAACAATATTTTCCTTGAATTCTGTAAAAACACCACTTTTAATGTGTGAAACAAAAAAACAACATTCAAGATGTCAAAACTGATATATATATATCACATATATATATAACATCTATATATAACAACATATATATATAACAACATATATATATAACATCACTGCTGCAAAGTAACAGAGTACTTTTTTTGTGTGTTTACACAATCACCCAGGCTGCTTAGCGGGTGATATGACGTGATATAATTGGGACAGAGATGAGTGAATTAATGTTGTTGTCAACTCAGTACACATGCAGAGAGTGAGAATAAAGCGCACATGATTGTTTTTCTACAGGTTACATTTGAATGAATGAATGGTCTTTATTGTCATTGCTACAGTACAGGTACCAAACAACGAAATTTAGGAGGGGTGGCTCCCCTGGTGTTAGGAAAGAAAAAGAAAAAAAAACAAAAAAAAACGATTTTGCTATTGATCCGCGGTACACATGCGTTCCGAACCGTGGAGGGCGATCCGAACGGATCACGGATTATCCGTGATCCGTTACACCCCTACAATATTGTAGGCAAGGCAAGTTTATTTGTATAGCACATTTCATACAACAGTGTATCATGCTATATTTTCATAGTATTCGACTATCATTTTGTCAAGCCTAAGGCTTTGGCTATGTTTCAGATTTGTTTCAACATGAATATAAAGTGCCTATGGCACAGGTCCAAGTGAAACTCACCTGGCCATGAGGAGCCCAGTTTGTAGGTAAGAAGCTAAACATGAGAGGAATGCCGTCACACACACTACCTCTGTTTGCACAATCAATATATTACAATGGGTGTAGTGACACAATGTTCAGCCTGCTGTGACTGTGACTGCCATAGTCCTGAGGCTGATTCCTCTAATAAATCTATCACTTATAATAATGCTAGGTATGTGCCTGTGCCTGTGTGCATGCCTGTCTGTGTGTGAATGTATTTTATGTCATGGCTCGGAATGAAGAGATTATCAGATAATCTTTTATTTGAATTTCTTTTTACCCTTTTTGAGATTCATTATTTTTCAAACATAACAGCCTCATAGAAATACACTCTTGTGCCCTGAGTAAGTAAGATTCTTTCTTCTTTTGGCTCTACACTCCACAGTATTTGGATTTGAAATCAAATCAATTTACTATGAGGTTAAAGTAGAGCTTTTATTTGATGGTATTTGTGTACATATTAGTTTCACCATTCAGAAATTACACCACTTTATGCATAATCCCCTTATTTCAGGGTACCCAAAAGTAATGGGTTTCATCAAATGTCCAAATTAAGCACTCATGTTTAGTATTTGGTGGGCAATCCTTTGCATGCAATAACTGCCTGAAGTCTGTGACCCATTGGCCCCACCAGACACCAGGTATATTCTCTGGCGACACTCTGCCAGGCCTGTACTGCAGCCATATTCTGGCTTTTTTTCTTCAGGTTTCTCAGCCTAATTATGGCTATCCTGACTTTCATTGACACTTTGGTGCTCATGTTGACAGACACCAATAGCAAACAAGGCAAATGCAAAGCATTGACAGCTCTCTTATGCCTGCACAAATGATATGATGGAACACACCTGACACCTGACACCTGACCCGTCAAGGCAGTTGTCCCATTACTTTTGGGTACTACTGTATCAAAGTCACCAGCTACAAGCGGATTAAGACCTTCGCCAACCAGAAACCCTGAATGAACAGAGAGGTCTGTACACTGGTGAAGGCACGCAACACCGCCTTCAAAGCAGGCGACACAGAGGCCTACAGCTCAGCTCGGGCTAGTCTGAAGAAGGGCCTGACGGTGCTCAGGACAGGCACTAGACCACTGACCCCGGTCTACACTGACATCTACAATCTGTCACTGGCCCAGGGAGTGGTCCCCAAGTGCTTCAAGGCAACAACCATAGTGCCTGTGCCTAATAACTCTGCTGCAGTGAACCTGAAGGACTTCCACCCTGCTGCACTCACGTCCGGCCCCATGAAGGTCTTCGAGAAGTCTACGGAAGACGCCATCTCCACGGCGCTTAACTCCACCCTGACCCACCTCGACACAAGCAACACCTATGCTAGGATGCTGTTCATTGACTTTAGCTCAGAGTTCAACACAATCATCCCCACCAAGTTGGTCACTTGATTGATCGATACCACGGTGATAGGCCTGATAAGCAACAATGACGAGTCGGCCTACAGGGAGGAGGTTCAACACCTAGCGGAGTGGTGCGCCGACAACAACCTGGCCCTCAACACCAGCAAAACCAAAGAGATCATTGTGGACTTCAGAAAGACTAGACGCTGTGAACACTCCCCCATCTACATCAACGGGATGGAGGTGGAGCGTGTTCCCAGCTTTAAGTTTCTGGGGGTCCACATCTCCGAGGACCTCTCTTGGACCCATAACACCTCTTCCTTGGTTAAAAAGGTGCAGCAGCGCCTATACTTCCTAAGGAGACTGAAGAAAGTCCAGCTGTCTATCAGGATCCTGACCAACTTCTACCGCTGCACCATTGAGAGCAGCCTCACCAACTGCATCACAGTGTGGTATGGCAACTGCACTGTGTCCGACCAGAAGGCTCTGCAACGGGTGGTGAAAACCGACCAGCGCATCGTTGACACCAAACTCCCTTCACTCGAGTCCCTCCAGGCAACCCGGAGGGCGGCAAACATCATTAAGGACACCTCCCACCCCAACCATGGACTGTTTGATCCCCTACCTTCAAAGAGACTCAGGAGGTACAGGATCCTCAGATCCCGCACCAGCAGTACCCCCCCCTCCCCCCACCTTGGGATACTAAGGATTATACTTGATACTATCACTATATAACCTTTGCACTACTGATGTTTACATTACTACCTTTGGACTACTGTATATTGCACATTGCACATGTCTCCTGACATAGCTTCTTTTATACTCCGCACATTACATACACATTACAAACTACCTCACTGTACATAGCTCATAACTTTATATTGCCCATAACTGTATATACCTCTAAACTATACTGATGTTTACAATACTACCTCTGCACATACTGTATATTACATAGTTACCTATCACTACATCTTGTTCTATTTATATCATGCCCATATATATTTATATCATGCCCTTATATCACTATTTGCACTTCTGGTTGGATGCTAAACTGCATTTCGTTATATTGTACGTGTGCTCTGTGATGACAATAAAGTTGAATCTAATATAATCCAATCTAGTCCAAAAACTGATCAACGAGAGGGACAACGCCTTCTTCGCAGGGAAGAGCACACCGCTGTACAGCACCACCAGGGCTAACCTAAAGCGCGGAATCAAAGCGGCCAAGGCAGACCACAGAGAGAAGATTGAGGAATGCCTCCTGAGCAACGACTCCAGGCGGATGTGGCAGGGGGTTCAGCAGATGACAAACTTCAGAGCCAACAGGCTCACAGCCGCAGAGGACGACCCCCTGCTGGCAGGAAAGCTGAACAACTTCTACGACCGGTTCGGCGAGGGGCGAACGGAGGTAACCACAACACAAACACCACTCTCTCCAGCTCTCAGCAGCCTCACCCTCACAGAGCATGAAGTGAGACGCGTGCTGAAGGCGGTGGACCCCAGGAAAGCCTCGGGGCCGGATGGCGTCCTAGGACGGGTGCTGAGGGGCTGCGCCGACCAGCTGGCCGGGGTTTTCACCAACATCTTCAACCAGTCCCTGTCCCAGGCCACCATCCCACCCTGCCTGAAAACCTCAACTATCATCCCAGTCCCGAAGAAAAGCACGGTGAGCTGCCTAAACGACTACCGCCCGGTGGCACTCACACCAATCATCATGAAGTGCTTCGAGAAACTAGTCCGGGCCCACATACTCACACGCCTCCCGCCCAACCTGGATCCATACCAGTTCGCCTACAGAGCCCACAGGTCCACAGAGGACGCCATCGCGACGACTCTCCACGCCACTCTATCCCACCTGGAGAGGGGAAACAGCTACGCGAGACTGCTCTTTGTGGACTTCAGCTCCGCCTTCAACACCATCCTTCCAGACAGGCTAGTGACCAAACTACTAGACCTGGGTCTATCACACTCTATATGTGCATGGATCAAGGACTTCCTGACCGACCGCCCCCAGAGGGTGCGGGTGGGCCCCCACACCTCCACAGCCCTCAGACTCAGCACTGGGTCCCCCCAGGGCTGCGTGCTAAGCCCCATCCTCTACAACCTCTACACCTACGACTTCACCCCCGTCCACCCCAGCAACTCCATCGTAAAGTTTGCAGACGACACCACCGTGGTGGGATGCATCTCGGGGGGGGACGAGGCGGCGTACAGGGATGAGGTAGAGCAACTGAGCAAGCTGTGCAAGGTTAACAACCTGCTGCTGAACAAGTCAAAGACCCAGGAAATCATCGTAGACTTCAGGAGGAAAAAGTCCGAGATCCAGCCCCTGCTCATCGACGGAGAGAGCGTGGAGAGAGTCTCAACCCTCCGATTCCTGGGGATGCACATGCGGGATGACCTGACCTGGAAGGACAACACAAAAGCCACCATCAAGAAACCACAACAGCGGCTATACACCCTGAGAGTCCTCAGGAAGGAACACAGCAAGCAGGAGATATTGGTGACCTTCTACCGCGGCGCAGTGGAGAGCATCCTCACCTACAGCATCTGCAACTGGTTCTCCAGCTGCACAACAGCGGAGAGAAATGCGCTACAGAGAGTCGTGAGAACAGCACAGAAGATCACCGGCGCCCCCCTCCCCTCTCTGGAAGAGCTGTACAACACACGCTGTCTCAGGAAGGCCTCCAAGATCTCCAGGGACCCGACCCACCCTGGGTACGAACACTTTACCAGGCTGCCCTCGAAAAGGCGGTTCAGGACCTTGGCCGCAAGGACAAACAGACTGAAGAACAGCTTCTACCACAGGGCCGTCCAGGCCCTGAACACAGCAAAGTCCTAGGTTCTGGGCCCTGGACAGTCTGGACGGATTGATGGCAGCTGCTGGACTGAAAAAATCAGGTGTAGTGCTGAGGCACAAATATGTACATTTCAAGCCTGCAAACTGCGACACTTTAAATAAATGTGAAATAACACTATTGTGCAACATGACAACCCTAGTCGTCTATCTGTACAGTATAGTATAGTGGATAGTGTACATAGCCTTTATTTATGTAAACCAGCTCCTTCCCTTCTTGTGATGTTTTTAAAAGTGTTTTTTTTTTTCTTTCCTAACACCAGGGGAGCCACCCCTCCTAAATTTCGTTGTTTGGTACCTGTACTGTAGCAATGACAATAAAGACCATTCATTCATTCATTCATTCATTCATTCATCTATCTGAGTCTGAACTGTACACACGTCATAGTACCAACAGTATAATCCAATCTACTATATTAAACAATATAAAAACAACATCAACATAGGCTACTGTATTCAATATAAAAGCCGCTTGTACACAGGACGTTTAGCCACCTATATTTCTCACAGGGTAGATCTAATGAAAGTGAAGACTGATTAATCAGGAGAGTGGCTATGAAACAGTAATAATAACAAGTAATATACAGTATAATAAATGCCATTTAGCAGATGGTTTAATCCTAGTGATTTACAGTACAGTGAGTGCATACATTTATTGTATTTAGTCCCAACAGGAATTGTGTGTGTTCTCTACCAACTGAGCCAAAACTTCATGAATCCTATCACAAAGGACGTTCGATGTTCTTGCCACAAAGTTAGGCCCAATTAGTTAGGTCTGTCTTTCCTTACAACATTAATGAAAGGCTCTAAAACAGATACTAATATCTCAAGGGACAGTCAGTAGATTCCACTGTGGCACTGTACAAATACCATGTAAAGACCATTCAGATTCTGTACGCATTCCTCCCTAGCCGCAGCATAGAAAGGAGATGACAAACTGCAAATGAATCTGAAGATTGTCAAAAATGTACAGAGCACTTAAAGGTACCTCAGTGGTACTATACTCTCCAACATTGCACTCCACAGCCAATAAGACAATGTCACTCACCTGATAAGATCTTCTGTTGACTTCTGTAAAATCCTGGGCTGTGGAAAGACTGCAACCAAATAACCTGTCATATGTTCTGTCAGTGACCCTGTAATGCATCCATCATGACTTTCTTTAACCGGATGGCCTTCCTCATTCTAGACTTAAGACCTTGTATGGATGTCACTTCAACTGTGTGGCAGTTTCCCCCATTGAATATAGCCTATGGATGCATGACAAAGTTGCTTATGCAAAATGTGTGTACAAAGCCTTAGGTTGCTCCAGTACAAACATGTTTTGCGAACATCTCATTCATTTGTAAAGTAGAGTCGATTCTTTCAGTGGATTGGACTCCAGTGAAGTCATTCTTAACAGGCTATGCATACCTGACGTTTTGACACAATCTTAGCACTGCAATTTGAGATGAGGAATATACAGTCACTCCATAAGGGAAACATACAGCTTATTTTATGGAAACGTAACACATTTTTCCTCACACATTTTCACATATCGTTAGCCTCATAACATAATTGCCAATTAGATTTTGATGGGTCGTTGATGGCCTAATATTGGCAGGTGGCACAGTTTGGCACGACAGTCACTCTGGGCACTCAGTCCCCAACAGTCTTAGAATAACACAGTCTTTTTAACAGTGACAGTCCTTCCTTGACGCGATCACTGATATTATCGATTGTTGACTGTTGTTTTTATATGCTGCTTATTTTATTATTGATTTTGTATTGTGTCAAATGAACCTGAACCCAAGAATGTTACTCTGTGTACCTGTACCCATGCTATTCTGATATGAGACTCAAAACGGCTGACCAATGGAGAGGCATCTCTCATCTCTATCTATGGAGGTAGATTTCCTCCGTTTAAAGCCCGCCCACTGGTATGGGGTCAAAAGTGCAAACCAAAGATGAATTTGAAACAGTAAAAAAGAGATTTGAAACAGTAAAAAAAAGATTTGAAACCGTAATATATATATATATATATATATATATATATATATATATATATATATATATATATATATATATATATATATATACAGTGGGGAGAACAAGTATTTGATACACTGATGATTTTGCAGATTTTCCCACTTAGAAAGAATGTAGAGGTCTGTAATTTTTATCATAGGTACACTTCAACTGTGAGAGACGGAATCTAAAACAAAAATCCAGAAAATCACATTGTATGACTTTTAAATAATTAATTTGCATTTTATTGTATGAAATAAGTATTTGATCACCTACCAACCAGTAATAATTCCGGCTCTCACAGAGGGGCGTGGACAACATACAAGATACGCCCCCAGATATTTGCATACAGATCTGATAAAGTGGAAAAGAAAGAATAAATGTGGAAAACAATGAATGAATGCGTAAAAGAATAAATAAATATAGAAATGTATGTTTATCATTTATTTGTTCATACATTCATTTATGTATCTATATATTTATTGTTAATTTTGACAGACTTGGTCCTCCATAGTTTTGTTCGGAAAGGCAATGTCATAGTTCCCCGACGGAATTCTTATTATGGGGTACAATATAGGGAATTCTAACGTTGTTCTAATTCATTCCCCCTTGGTTCAAATGCAAATCGACGCGGAAGCCAAAGTGAACCAAGGAGCTATGATGGCGTTTTGCTGGGTTTAAGGTCACTGCTATTTCTGTAAACCGTAGCTTATGGTCAGGGGATGAAACGGCAACCTTTATCACAGATATCTTTCATCATCACTAGAGAACTCGTAAAGGTCTGTTGTGACAGCTCGCTGCCAGCCCAGGCAATGAGGACCATTTGACGTTGCTCGCTAGCTTGATTCATGCTAACCAGCTACCACTACTCCACTACTCTTTTAAACATGATAACAAACTGAAATGATGCAGAGGGAAAGTATGGCATAGAAAATGTAATTGATCGTTATTTCACATCTGATTTGTTTCAAGAGATACGCTAACGCGTTTTTAGCTAGCTGAAGCTGTTATATCATTTCGAAACCAAAACCTGACGTGGATGCCATGCTATCTGCCTGGATGCCATGCTATCTGCCCATTATGCTTTCATGAGAGTTTCGAGACAGGTAACCTTTACGCTCTTTGACTAGACATTTTTTGTGTCATTACACTCAGACACATTTAGACAATTAGTGTCACTTTTGATTGGCAAACATGAACACGTCGTTAGGGAGGAATGGCATGATCGGACTGGGCGTCGGGGCTACTGCGGGCGCTGGGTTGATCGCCTTTATAATATACAAAGAAGTGGATAGAAGAAGATCTCAAAGGTCGCTGGTTCAGATCAGCCTACCCGCAGAGTTGACAGACAGCACAGATGGAGCACTCCTCATCCAGCCAGTTGATGCTCACGGTAAGTTGGGAATACATTCATAGTACAGAACAATACATATACACTGTCATTATCATTTGATTGCTTTTAAAAGTCAGCTAACATATCCCACTATTGAATCTCACTCTGTATGTTAAATTTGTGATTCAAGGGTAGCATATCTTCAGTTTAAAAGAGAGAGAAATAGATATGTGTGGAGCTGCTATCAATGTGTGTATGTTTATCTATCTCTGAGGGAATCGAGTGAGTGAGTGTTCATACATAATGTACAGTATGTTCTCCCATAGATTTGTTCTGTCTCCCCTCTGTAGAGGCGATGGCTCAGCAGCCAGCCCTGGCAGCAGTGGAGGTGGTGGGGCAGGGTCTGTCCCCGGAACAGCAGTTGGAGCTGAGGGACCGTTTGGACGAGGTGCTGACCTGCGTGGCCTCCCTCAGGTTTGAGGTGGCTGAACTCCGAAGCGGCCTGCAAGACATCGCCCTGCAGATCATCCAGGATGTCAAGTTGAGTGGTGACCACGTAGCTTCACTGAGTCCCCACTGAAATTAAATACAAGATAAAAAATATTGCTAACTTCACTAGTGGGTTCAAGATTCAAGATTCAAGCTTGCTTTATTGTCTGTCACACAGTGACAGAAATTCTCCTTTGACAGGCAGAAGTGCAGTTCAAGAATACAGTTTCCACATTAAAAACACACATAGCAGTGTTTATAAAATGTAGTGCCTATTTAAAAAGTCCAGTCATTTAAAAATAATAGTAAAAAACAGTATCAAGTATGTTGAGTTGAATATTTGAAGATACCAAAATGTTGACACATTACCAGCAACTGCAGAGATAAAAAAAAAAAACATAGTATGGAATCGCAGCATCAAACATTCTGTGCATGTGAAGTTTTCATGACCCCTTAAATTCTCCTGCTTTGGAACACTTAACGAACATTTGAAAACCATTATGCATTTCCATGTCATATTTCAGGGGTGTTGTTCATGGCTAAATGTTGTCGAAATGTTTTCGTGCTGGTCTTGCCTGTGCAGGAAGGGCGTTGAGGAGAGCCAGAGAGCACGCAGACGGCGCCATGTTGTCCACAGAGAACGCACCGACTCCATGAGCTCCAGCTCTATCTACTTCAGTGCGAGTCAGGGACCTGCCAGCATGTATGCAGGGGAGACCAGCGAGGGAGGGTAAGATAACGGTGGATTACATTTATTACATTGACTTGACATTGCCAGGGGAGGAGAGAGTTTGCTAACACCCACTTTGGTGATGCAGAAGGCAGCAAACCTAGGGGGAACACTGTAGCCTATATATATATATATATTTCTTTTTTTTTAAGTATCAAAAGTATCGATTTCTGTACCGTTTCGGTACCGGTACCGACAGGCTCCCCTTGCTGAATTGAGTTTGAAAAAAAACTACTTGAGGAACCCAGACTCTCACTCCTCTGGTTCAGATCATGGGTTTTAAAGTTCCCTAATATTCAGATTAGATGTTTACCAGCTTCCAAATACGTGCTAATACGTAATAACCTTTAAGCCAATAAGCTGATTGAATTGCGCCTCATACATAGCCAGTAACTATCCACTCAGTGGCATGATTTTGATTTAGAACACTGTTCTATTGTTCTATTTTAAGGGTTCTTTTGTTCTATTTTTTAAGGGTTCTATTGTTCTATTTTAACTTCCATGGAACCTATTGATCCAAGTGAGTGCCAATGCCTGATAATATGGTGCAGTTTACTTACCCACAACTCAGCGTTAGCATTGAGGGCCACTGATTTCCCAAAACGATTCGATTCCGATTCACAAGATTTCGATTCGATTTGATATCAGTTTGATTATTTACTTACAATACCAATTTTGCTTGAGTATGAAAGAGATTGTCAGAACAAATGGTTCAATGAACCCTCTGACATGTTGCATTGTTAAAAATATCAATGTTTACATTAAGAATTGTCTCCAAAGCAGTTACATGAATGTATTTCTTATTGGAACATAAATTACCATGACCAGCATTGACCAACACAAGTTGTGCAAAATCAGACATTACAAAAAGTGCTTTCTTTACTGCAGCCAGGGTAATTAAAGGGGCTACAAACATAGCCTACCTGTAAACAAGACATCACTTATCCCACAAGAAAACATACAATCTGCTGTAGTGTGATTGTCTCAAATAGCTTATTTGCATGACTAAAGTTAACTAAAGCCTAAAGCCCTTCATAACTGCTTCTTCATGACTGCTTTCTCACTTTTTGGAGATGGTAAGATTGTTCTGCAAGAAAAGGAGCTGATCTACAAGTTGCGACGTCGTGTTTCACATTTGCGTACATGTTTGGGATGCAAGCAGGAAAAGGCATAAAAGATCGATCTCGGGATTTATGAATCGATAATCGCTCATTCAAATTGCGATCGATTTTGAATCGGGAAATCGATTTTTGCCCTAGCATTGATGGTCCAAATATAAGTAAACTCAGTTCACTCACTCTTAACCAAGTTGAAACTCAACCCAATACCTGTTTATATTGAACAAGTTTGAACTGTGTCTTTAATAGTCTGGCCTTACATGTCACAAACCGTCTCAGGTATTCCACCGCCAATGCCGAGTCAGACTACACTACAGACCATGACACTGATCGGGAGACAGACAAAGAAGGAGAAAGAGAGCCAGAACAGGAGTCGGAGGAAGACGAGGACAAGAGCTGCGCCACAGTCCTCACTTTACGCCAGGAAGACTCACAAGAAGAGGGGGAGGAGGAAGAGGAAGAGAGAGAACAGCAGGAGGAAGAGGAGGAAGAGGAGGTTGCGGAGGTGGGGGCTGAGGTTCCCAGTGGGGAGTTGGCACTACTCCTGGCCCAGAGTGATATCCTTCATACGGGTGATGCTAGTTTGAAGGTGGAGGGGTTTCACCTACTGCTTGCTAACAAGGCACAGGTGAGCTTTAAGGGAGAGGGGCCTGATCGTTTTGGTACTGTGTAATATTGTTGCATTTTGCACCAAACTTCAGAGTCTTTAATTGTAGTTTTTTTTAAACATGGTTGTATGTTAAAGGATAGGAATTCCATCCGGCCATGTAAATGAGTACATTTTTGTGTCTTTTTTGTTGCTGTGATACTAGTTTGGAGACAGCAGGGAGTTTCTCTGGCGACTGGCCCGTGCCTATAGCGACATGTACGATTCCACCGAGGATAAGCAAGAGAAGAAGTCGTATGCAGAGCAAGGTAATGTACACACGCTCACTTAAACACACACACAATTTGTAATTTAAAGTATGTTTTTGTATGTTAAATGTTATAATGTATGTTTTAAATGTGGACTCCAACTAGATATATAAGTGTTTTATATTATGCCAGATATAAAATTGTATGATGTATGATATATTTTAATGTTTGATATTTGTAATTTAAGTATGTTTTATATGTTAAATGTTATTTGTAATGTATGTTTTTAATGTGGACCCCACTAAAAGTAGCTCATGCCTATGGGTATAGCGATTGGGGATCCTTCCAATAAATAAACAAATAAACACACACACACACACACACACACACCAATCCCCTTCCTCACTTAACATAAATGTGCCTTTTGTCGTCGAGCTAACTGACCTCTACCTCATAGGTCGTGAGGAGGCCGAGATCGCTTTAAAGAAGAATGGCCTGAACGCCGAATGTCACAAGTGGTGAGTCACTTAACGCATGGTCACATCCCAAAGGGGGTCTTTTGGTTTGGAGCATTTGGACAACAATGCTTCCTTTCCCTCCATTGTCTAATCTTGTTAGGTCTTCTACAGGTTTGCGGTTCTCACAGGCCTCACCTCGCAGTATGAGAGCATGCACGGCAAACTGAAAAGTAGCCACATCCTCAAGGTAAGCATACTGCATGTACACGCAACTAACTCACTTTGGAACCACGTCATCAAAATCTATATTTGAAAGAGTGCTCTTAGGAAACTTGACACACTCCAGCACTCAGCCATTCGCTTTGCCACTGGTGCACCCTTCACTACTCACCACTGGTGCACCCTTCACTACTCACCACTGGTGCACCCTTCACTACTCACCCCTGCGATCTCTACAAACTGGTGGGATGGACCACCTTTCATACCAGGCGGCTTCTTCACTGGCTTCAATTAATTTATAAGACAATCCTGGGAGAAAACACCTCTCTACCTCTCATCTCTCCTGCATTTCTCTCACAATGGTTACCACTCAAGGTCTAGGGATCTCATCAGGTTCACCATCCCAAAAGCCCTCACTGTTTTCGGCCGCAACTCCTTCCGTTTAGCTGCAGCAAACGATTGGACCACTTTACAAAACACACTCAAACTCACGTCACTTACTATCTTCAAACAGAAACTAACACACATAACCCCCCCCCTCTCCCTTCACACATAGGTTAGTTGACTTCTGTTTTTATATATTTTATCTTCCATGTCTTTGCTGTTCTCATATATTGTATGTATTGTTTTGTGTCATCATTGAAAATGAGAATTTGTTCTCAATTGATTTTATCTGGTTAAATAAAGGTCAAATGAAGAAAAAAAAGCAAGTATTATTGTGTGTGTAATGTGATGTGGGCCTTTCTCTCTCCTGTAGGAACATTTAGACCAAGCCATTGCTCTTAGGGATGATGACCCACTGTGTTTCTACCTGTTGGGACGGTGGTGTTATGAGGTGAGTGAAGTAGCATGCTTTTTCCCTCAGTCAGATACGTTTCTTGTGGAATAAATAAAGATAAATGTTCTCATGTCATGACAGTTTGTCACTTCTGCACCAGAGCTGAAAGAGGCTATAAAGCTATATATATATATATATATATATACAACTTTTGCGATCTTTTTCGTGTTCATTTCCATGAACATTTTCACACTAAACGACTTCATAAAGATAAAAAAAATATTTTGCTACTTTCAAGGTAGGTAACAGAAATTCGCTGGATAAAAACGTGAACATTATTGATGGATTCATTGTTTCAGTTAGAAGTTGAGCAAAGAGGAAGGGAGGAAGGGACACTTGTGATTGTCATTGCAATTCCGATTGCAGGCTTTTGGTTGCCTTTAATATGGAATATCAAATGTGTTTTGAGTTGTGGGCCGTGTTACTGTTCTCAGATGCCTTGAAGAGAATATTGGACCACTCCACTAACTGAAATGTGTCTGTTGTATTTATTGTCCCTCTATAGGTTTCTACTCTTGGCTGGCTAGAAAGGAAGGCAGCAGCTGCCTTGTATGAGAGCCCTCCAACCTCCACTCTCCATGACGCCCTCGAAAACTTCCTCAAGGTACTGGTGCCGTAGCTATAATCAGCCTGGATACCAGTCTTTCTCAGCTCTAGCCAGCTAGTCATCTTATTTCTAAACTATGGCAAGGCGACGTAGTAATGTTGTTAAATGCAGAAACAATCTAACATAAGAAATCTAGAACATTGGAGACATTTTTTATGTGTGAGATGAAGTTTAAGTTTTTTGGAGATGAAATTGAAGGTAAGTAATTCTTTGTTTTGGTTTCAGGTAGAGGAACTGAACCCTGGATTCTCCAAGACAGTGAGACTTTACATTGCGAAGGTAACGGAACAGCTAGCTAGTTTGTTGCCCTTCATTTCATTTAAGATAGCAATTAAGATTTGTCTAATGAATTGGGGATAAATGGTAAAGATTTAGATGGGGACCTTCGACATGTACACTGCTACTCTTTTTTAGGGGAAATTAGTGTGTTTAGTTTCCCTGGTTTGTAGCTACTGCAATGTTTCACTCTGTAGCTATGTAGCTACTGTAATGTTAATCCCCCGATTTGTTATCTTGGCTGTGTTTCCATTTGTAGTGTCACAAGGAGCTAGGGAATATTTCCCAGGCAAGACATTGGGTTCAGCTCGCTTTGAAGATGACCAGTGTCTCAAATGAGGTATGTCAGTGACAGTGCTAGATACTACTGTATATGCAAAGCCTACTGTATATCTGCTTGTTTCTGCACTCGTTATGGAAAAGAAAGATTGAATAATGAATATTGAATATCTAATGTCTCCTGAAATTACTGCATGCCCAATCCTGTGAATGCTGGTAAGTTTGAGATGCAACACTAATACTCTTTATTTTAGGAGGATAGTGCTAAGCTGGAAGAGGAGCTGGTCGCCTTGATTGACAGAGTGACTGACCACTCTCTCCCCAGTGGGGACAAATAGGGAGGGGTGGCTCCAACACCACACACTATTTGTCTCCTGCCGCCCCCCACCCCCACCCCTTTACTCAGAAAAGATTGGATTTTTTTCTGTCATACTTGTCACTGTGAATTGAAATGGAGTTAAACCATATTATTGCAGATTCATGATGGCTCATTTGGAGTCAGTACCTCTGAGAAAAATGTATCTTTGTTATTGATTTTTAAAAATCTTAAATCTAATTATTTATTGTTTGCTATTATATTTTACTCAGACTTTTTTTATTTTTCTTCTTCTTTTTTTAGAATCAGATTTTATGTTTTCAAAGCACCTTTTTTCACAAGTATTATTATTACTGTAATTAAGCATGTTTTTTTGTGTATTGAGCTGAGAGTGTAATTGACCAAAATGTGTGCATTGTGTGTGAAGAGTAACTTTAATACCACTTATCCCCCCCATATTATAGTCAAACATCTTCCTCTCAATTTAGATGAATGTAGTGAATAGTGATGCTTTGTTGTGAGAGAAATATTTTGGATCAAAACCTCAGTCCTGGTGACCACTAAGTGGAGCTGTTGTAGTAGTTGATGTAGTAATGTGTAGTATGAAAAACCAGGAGCACAAACCCAGTCTTAGGTCCATTAATGGCTTTACGAAGAGCATGGAGCCTTACGCTTGAGGTTTTAATGACTGTTAAGAAGTGAAGGTACATTTGCCTTGGGATGTGTGAGTGCTGACTTTTATTTGACTTTTTAAATTATGATTAAAGTTCTTAAAGATAATTGTCACTGTTGTATAGGTGAGAATGTTAACACTTGATTATTTATTTTAATTAATTTAGTATCAATTTGAGTTGAGGTAATGAATTTGAAATGTATATTTGAAAATGATTGTCACTGATGAGTGTGCATATATAGTGATGCTTGAAAGTATGTGAACCCCTTTCATGGTAAACACTAAAAGAATCTATAATTGCAGAAGGGTTTCACATACTTTCAAGCAGCACTGTAGTTTTACACTTGACATTCATGGGGCTATTGCTAGGTACCTAGCATTAACCTAGGGTCGGTATTTCCATTATTAATATATTTTCTGAATCAAGTAAAGGGTGAAAATGTCAATATTGCACAAAGTACTGTATTCAAATTTGTAACAGGTATAGTCTTATAGGCATATTTCACAAAATATAGCACAATGTAATTCCACATTTATTTATTAAAGAGAACTTTGCTATATAAGGATAACAAATGTGTACTGAAAGTGGTCTATATTCCTAACTAACTAAAAAGCCTCCTTAAACCTACTCCAGTTAATCAAATGTTATTTGTATAGCGCATTTCTTACAAGATGCAACTCAATGCGCTTCACATACTGACAGAGCCGCAAGCAGGCAAAAGTAAAAACCTGTACACTGTGTAGCCAGGAAAATTCCCTTGCAGCCCTCTACTCAGAGCGACTACTAACCAGTTTGCTTACTGTTGCCTAATGCAACTCAATGGAGATTTGTATGACACGTAATGGAAATTAGGTGATTTCTGGATTACAGAGCGATGTACAAGGTCAAACTAAAGTGTGCTCTGAACTGCAGGCGGAGAGAAATCAAAATTACACAGTTGAGTCTGAATTCCATAAACTTCTCTGAATTTTGACAGCATATCTATGCTAAGCTAGCTCACAGAATAATAGCCCCATAGATCTTTGTATTCTCATACGGTACTTGTTTTTAATGAGGTATGTTAACATTTTAAAAGATTCCAATACAGACTCCCTTAAAAATAGATGCCATGTTGGAAATATATTCTGTGTTAAAGAGGAACTTTCCTTGTCATTCCCATAACCATTGTGAGAAGCTACTAGTCTCAGTACTATACGAAAAGGATTTATTTGAGTATTCAATGAAAAATGTAATTGATTAAATACATTCTTAAAAATATTTGTGTCTGTCTCTAGTTTGCCCAGCCCACCTGTTATGACTCAAAAACTAGGCCAGAATGAATGGTTAGTTGTGTGTGAATGCATGTGAATGTACAACTATCGGAGTAACTTAAACAATTTTAATACAGCACTATGCATCATATATACAGAAAGTATTATTCTGATCATGACAGACACAAAAAAAAAGGAAAAAGACTTAGAAAATGTCAAAACCATACATGCCAGGTTTTGCTCAAGCACCTCCTCTTGAAGAATACTACCAACTCATTAGGACAGTAAGAATGTCTGGATTACGTTATATCCGGATTATGTAAAAATGCCCGTGAGCAATTAAATCCAAGGACAGAAAATGCACTCACGCCCAGAAAGGTGGGAAGACAGACAACCATGCATGAGAACATTTCAATCACACACAACAAAAATACCAACATTTTCTTGTTAACATAAATCAAAGTAATCCAAAACGAATAACTTAAATGTTTAGTCCATCAGATTGGTGAAAAGTCCTGAAGTGAAGTTGGTTCTCAAAGCCGCTATTAAGCAACAGGACCAACAGGCGGTTCCATTTTCCATGCCTCATATCGCATCATCTTCTAGTGTAGCTTCCATTTGTTATTGCAGCAGTGTACGCAATATCTCAAAAGTGACGCTATTGCACAAGTCTATGGGGGTGGTAGGGTGGGTCTCTGAGCCCGAGCATGGTGCCCAGCCAGCTCAGTCCTTGGCATCTCCCACTCCATCCGCGTTGATGGCAAACATTGCTTCAGACTCAGGAAGGCAGGGCGAATCGTAAATTTTACAAATCCTCGTCTCTCCTCTGCCTTTCCTCAAGTACAGTCTGAAAAGGAAGGAAGAGAGGTTTAAGGTTTAAAGTTACCACTTTGAGGTTAAACATCCTTCGGTCTAAAGGACTACCTCCATGCGCATCGAAGTGTGTGAGACTTTTGAACCCGAGTATTGAGTTGCTTCCAGTGCCCTGCACTCCCTAGTGGCTATGACAGTATGTTTGGGGTCATTGTCTTACTGTATGATGAAGCACCATCCATTGAATTTGAAGGCATTTGCTTGTACTAGAGCAGACATAATGTTTCATACAATACATTATTCTGCTGCTGCCAGTAATTACAATCATCAATTAAGACAAGTTAGCAAGTTCTAGTGGCAGCTATACATACCCAAACCATAACACCCCCTGCACCATGTTTCACAGATACGGTGGAATGCTGTAAATCTTGGGCAGATCCTTTTTTCTCCAAACTTAACTCTTGCAATCACTCTGGTAAATCAATTGTATCTGTCCACAACACCTTTCTACCAAACTGTAACCATCCCTTTTGAGGATAACTAGGGGTTTACACCTTGCAGTGAAGCGTCTGTAGTTTGGCTGGTGACATATTCTGTGGATGGTAGTCTCTGACAGTCACAGCATATTAGCCAACCTAAACAGTATTCAGTAAATACTGACTTGTCCCATCCTATTTTCAGCAGAGATTGTGGTATTAGTGACGGTAGCGGGTGTCAGGGTTAGCCCCTCACCGTGTAGTAGAGGCGTGGGCCATGATGTTGCCACCGATGGGTTTCTTTGGATCTGCCGAGAACATGGCGGCACCGTCCACCTGCGCTACCACCTGGTTGGTGATCACCACGGCAACACCAAACTGTGATGTCAGAGTGAGAGAGGGAGACAAAGCAATTACAGACATAAACGTACATGCAGTGTAAGATACATTACAAATCACACACATACAGTAAATACAAACTAACAAACACACCTGTATAAGAAATGGGACAGCGAAGCATTTGTCTTCTTTTGGCTCTTTGAAAGTATTTGGGATATTTGTGTACAAATTGGTTTCACCATTTAGAAATTATTTTTTAAATATATATTTGGTACCTATTTCAAGGTACCAAAAGTAACAGGTCAACTGACTTCACAGGGGTTGCTGGTTAGTCAGGTGTGTTCCATCACCTCCCTTGTGCAGCATAAGAGAGCCGTCAATGTCTAGTATTGATTCTAGGCTTTGCATTTGCCTTTGGTGTCTGCTATTGATGTCTGTCACCATGACAACAAAAGAGGTGTCAAAGAAAGGAAGGAACATTATTAGGCTGAAAATCAGCCCAGCAATCGCAAACAGGCTGGTAGGCCAATGAAGACTTCTACAGTGAATGACTGAATAATGCTCACCATAATTACGAAAACAATTTTGAAGTGTAGAGCCAAAAGGCTTCACTGTCCCATTACTTAAGCAGGGCACTGCAAACATCTGACAGTGGCTCTTAGAAACAATGTATGGTAAATGACATGAGCTCTATGCAATGCATTCTGACATGCAACACTGGCTTTTTACAGTATCTGCAGTCGTAGGCCGTCTACCTCATCTGCGAGTCTTAAAAGCATTCTCAGGAAGCGTCCAAGGTGGTTTTGCCGGGCAGCGAGCTCGGCCCTCCCGGAGTAATCTGTCCGGTAGAGGGCAGTGGCACTGTCCACTATCAGCAGAGCATACCTGAGAGAAGAAATATGGTCATAGGGTAAGACTAGCAAGCAACCACCTATTCTTTGGGTCGAAATGTAGATGGAATTGGTGGTACCAGCTTTGATATAAATATGTTTACCTATTTACAGTTGAATGAACATGACTGGCAGACATCCTGAAGAAATCTCACCTCGCCTCTTCGTGACGTTAGAATTATAAGGTTCAATCTCCGTTTTTGTCAAAATTGAGTTTTTACATAATCTGATCCATTAGGACTTTATTAATGCCTGTGTGGTGTTATTTTTAAAATATTTTTAAAATACAAAGGTTCCATCTCACAGAACATAATGGAATGTAAAAACTTTGACGCTCAATATCTCTGAACTACCTTAAACGGAGTTAGAACCTTATAATTCTGAGCTCACGTCTTGTCAATTCCTTTGCTATTGTAATGTCTATAGTACAGGACAACTGGCCCTCACACATATGTCCTATTGTCACGATGATATTTAAGGAGAAGGGCAGCAAGAAGAGTCGAGTCATCAGCTTCAGATATTGGTTTGAATGTAAACTCCTCAGATTTATCTTAACTTGAGGGCCTGGTAAAATAGCATTTTGGGTATTGTTAATGGAATCTAGGATCTGATATGATTGATGGTCTGTCCACAGAGATGGGCATTATCAATCATAATTAACCATGAAATATCTTTTGGAGTTTTGGAGTCAGATGACCAATTAACACAAGTTAACATTATGTTATCTGACCATAATGTTAGAGACTTGTGTAGAGTTCGCTTCATCATATCCATAACCATTTGAAGTTGTACTTGGGAATAAATGTATATCTTATTATATCTTAACCCGTCTTCTATTCTTCAGTGGAAATGGGCCTGACCTGGACTCTGCCATCATGGCAGAAGCTTGGTACAGTAGCTGGGTCTGGTGATCCGTGTTGAAGGCTCGGGCGTAGGCTACGTTATCCAGAACATCACTCCCCACAAGTCCGTACCTAATGGGAAAAAAGATCCATGAAGACAGTTTCCAAACAGTCCATCAACCCACTTAAAAACTCTATTGTACTATGTTTGGAATTTCAAGCCGTCAATGTACCTCCGTAATTGGAGTAATGTTGTTGTCCACTCGGGGAGCTCACCTCTCTGCTACAGCCAGTAGCCTCTCTGGTCTGAAGGTCCCCTCTGTGTCAATATACATGGCCTTGCCCTCTCCGCCACCCTGATCAATGGGCAACTGAGAGATGGGATGGTTTAGTTTTTTGGTGTGCTGTGGGGCAAACATGATGCGAGAGAGGCTGCAGGTCCTGACGGGTTATCACAAAGGCTTTGCATCATCTATCCTATGGAGATGTTTCATATGGACCTATCGCTAAGCCACACCCCCTTTGAAAACTCAGACAAACAAGCAACGCTTCACTGATAGTGACTGACTGACCGACCGTGACTGAATGACTTACAATGGCGTTGGCACATTTCTGATTTCTGATTTACCACAGCAAGTAATAGACATGTTTCGTCTAGAAGCTTTTCACCATCAGATATTAGCGAGTCGTTTGTCCGAGTTTTCTGCCTGTAGTGACTTTTGTTGTGATATGATTGGACAATTTCTATTTTGGGTTGTGGCTTAGCGATAGGTCCATTGTGAATGCCAATCGAGATTCCTTGTCTCCAGTGGGTCTTAATGTGCTTTTGCTAGCAAATTACCCATCCCTTTAATAACGTGTGGGTGCTAGTAGCATATAGATAACAACAACGTTTTAACAGTGCAACAATGAAAGTTATACTGGTATGTACCTGACAAGTCACAGCAAGGGTGTGGCACAACTGTGTCTTTCCTGTCCGGAACTCCCCAAACATCTCTGTGATGGAGCCTGTCTCTATCCCACCTGAGATAAGACCAGAATAGGAGAAAATCACATGAATACAACTGAGCAATCTAATGGGTCATTTCATTTCGGTATTGCAAAAACATGTTTGTGAAATCACTTCATAACATCAAAGTAGACATGGCTGAAGTGCATTTTACATTTACATTTTTGGCATTTAGCAGACGCCTTATTCCAAAGCGACTTACAATCAATACATTTGACTAAGCAACTGAATCATCAATCCACCAGTCGTAGCAGGAAGAGTAATCCAGCTCAGGCCCAGGACCATTGATAGAAGGAAAAACCTTCTTCTATCACCTTCTTTCAAATTTTTTTATTTAGACACTGTTAACTGTCGACAGTTCAGAATATATTGCACATAGATTATAGGTGACAGTCGGCCACAGTCAAATTTTGGCCAACAGTCGACCCGATCTGTCCCGGCCTTTAGAACAATAAAAGGTGCTAGATATTCACTGAGATGCTGACTGACCCTGTAGCAGCTTGTCCAGCTCTTTGGACCCAGTGGAGACCTGGATGATCTCAGCACGCCGCTGGTGGAACTCTGTGGCTGTGGTGAAGCCCATGGGCACTAGTTTGGCAGCTTCCGCCTTTGAGGGTGACAATATAGATAGAAACACCTTCAGTACATTTAAATTGACATGCATACAAAAAATTCTATTTGAACCCTTAATGTGAACACCAAGGGCCTTTACACACAATAGGGCCAACTAGAACCATGAACCAGGCTGTGATATTTTCACTTTGTCCTTTCCAGCACTATTTCAGTAATTATGGTGGCTGTGTAACCAGGCCAGGCCAGGACAGCTGAGGCCTGTAGTGTGAATTAGGGTATAAACAGTTCAGGGTTCGAGACAGTAACGTTTGCCCGCGTGTCCGGAGCAAGTAAAAAATTCGGCGGGTTTGTTTGCGCGAGCCCGACGATGCTGCTGGATCCTGGATATTTTTTTACCTGTGTGCAGGAAGAACAACAGACGGCGCAGGCGCCAGACCAGACGATCGCGGAGTGAAGATATTATCAAAGCGTACGTGCCTGTCGATCACCCGTCGCATTGTGTACGTGTTTGATAATATCTTCACTCCACAATCACCTAGTCTGGTCTGGTGCCTGCGCCGTCTGTTGGGCAAGCGTTAGTGTCAAGTGTTACTGTCGAACCCTGCAGTTGCATCAACAGACGATTCCAGTAGCCAGTGTACTAATGAAGATCATACCAGGGCTTTGTCCGCTTTGGCTTCACTGATCCCCTTGATGTTGAGCAGTTCCTTCTTGGGCGCATAGGCCACTGACTCAATTGTGTGAAAGCCTGCATCCTCCAACTTCTTTATGTCACTGGCACTGATGCCACATTGCTGTGTGAAGACATTGGTGCAATTAATGAAGCGGGGTGATGGACAGGTCTATGATCAGTTTTCAGTTATACTGTATATAGCCTCAGCCATTATCAGTTGAACATGTAAACTGGTTCCAGACAAGTTATTGAGGGCATGTTTAGACACTTACCTCCAACTTGCTCAGTGGTTGGGGTCCAAAGCTCTCCTCCTCTACCTCGGTCTCCACCTTTGCCTCGCTCCTCATCGCCATCTTGATAGGTTAGGTATCTATGTCTGTACATATTTATTAAAGTAGCATTACAATTTGTTTTCAGAGGATGTGGCGGCAATGCTATTATTACTGTTTCTTCCTTCTTTTCTTTTTTTTAATCATTATGACATTGCACTACAAACTGATACTGTATGATTGTTGTGTTGTTGAGGAGTTGCTTACCCTAAACTTTAGGCTTTTTGGGGGGGGGGGCTAAAGCAATCCATTACATACACACATACGCACACTGACTGCATATTGTGTAAATGACCATCACAATTAGATTTAATGATGGACATTTTCCAAGCGAATTTGATCCATAAAAAGAGTGTCTTGCTGGCTAGCTAGCTAGTTCCACCAGTTACAGGCCAGCTACCTAAGCTCTCACGTTAGCTTACAACAGGTCAGGAAATAGTTGGACAATGACAGCGGCTAAACGTCAAACAGTTTTT
Source organism: Nansenia antarctica (assembly GCF_963989245.1). Classification (NCBI taxonomy): domain Eukaryota; kingdom Metazoa; phylum Chordata; class Actinopteri; order Argentiniformes; family Microstomatidae; genus Nansenia; species Nansenia antarctica. The sequence goes on along the minus strand of NC_137688.1, from coordinate 60,696,499 downwards.
GAATTGCTTTGCTGTACGTGATTTTGGGTCTTCAGATAACATAGGTTAATATCATACTAACACAGTTATCAACTACCTAAATGAGTAAATACATTTTTCAAAAGAGTCATCGTCAACAAGCGAGCTCGTGCTTCTGCTACTACGTATTAGTATGCTGTGACATACCTGGCTAGCTAATATACGACTGTAAGACTTTTTAATAAAGCAGCCTACATGTTTAATGCTAGCAGTAATAATCCGAAATTGTAGGAAATCTCTAGGAAGTATCTATGTTCTTTCTGCGGTGACTACTGCCTACTTACCTCCGGCTCTTCTTTCGCTAACAACAACCCAAATCTCCCGCCTGTCTCTAGATGACTTACGTCAGTCACGTCATGACGTGTAGTGAGCTACGTCACGACGACAGGTCCCTCCCCTTCACCACATCCGCGCTAGGATTGGACAATAAACTGACGACAATGGCAAGCTCCAAAGTCTCTCCATGATTCCTTATGTCCTCTATGAATGAATGAATGAATGAATGAATGAATGAATGAATGGACTTTATTGTCATTGCTACAGTACAGGTACCAAACAACGAAATTTAGGAGGGGTGGCTCCCCTGGTGTTAGGAAAGGAAGAAAAAAAAAAACGTTTAAAAAAAATCACAAGAAGAGAAGCTGGTTATGGAGCTGGTTTACATAAATAAAGGCTATGTACACAATCCACTGTACTATACTGTACAGATAGACGACTAGGGTTGTCATATTGCACAATAGTATTGTTTCACGTTATTTAAAGTGTCACAGTTTGCAGGCTTGAAATGTACATGTTTGTGCCTCAGCACTACACCTGATTTTTTCAGTCCAGCAGCTGCCATACAATCCGTCCAGACTGTCCAGGGCCCAGAACTTAGGTCTTTGCTGTGTTCAGGGCCTGGACGGCCCTGTGGTAGAAGCTGTTCTTCAGTCTATTTGTCTTAGCGGCCAGGGTCCTGAACCGCCTTTTCGAGGGCAGCCTGGTAAAGTGTACGTACCCAGGGTGGGTCGGGTCCTTGGAGATCTTGGAGGCCTTCCTGAGACAGCTGTGTTGTACAGCTCTTCCAGAGAGGGGAGGGGGGCGCCGGTGATCTTCTGTGCTGTTCTCACGACTCTGTAGCGCATTTCTCTCCGCTGTTGTGCAGCTGGAGAACCAGTTGCAGATGCCGTAGGTGAGGATGCTATCCTCGCGTCGTTCAAAAAAACACTAATTGGAGAAGGTCTGGGTTTTCTCCTCGGTTTTTCTCTGTGTGTGTGTTTTGAGAAGGAGATGAGAAGAGAGGATGCATTAAGCCTAAGGAGACAGCATCACTGGCTCTGATTGGAAATTGTGTGACCGAAATGAGCTTGCGGTCGGTTCCATCAATGTGGCTCAAATAATTCGCTGCTTGGTATGCAATCCTTCTGAGTAATTCTGGTCCCGAGCAGACTTACAGGCTGGTTTAGGTAATGCGTGCGTCAAAAAAGGCTCACAGGCGGAAACTACATACCGAACGACAGTTCCTCAAGTGTCTTTTAGGAAATATTAGTTCCCACTTCACACGAGATAGATAGATAGTTTGACTGTGTGATAGATAGATAATTTGATATTTTGAAAGTGTGATCGATCGATAGATAGATAGTTTGATTGTGTGATAGATAACTTGATATTTTGAAAGTGTGATAGATAGATAGATCGATAGATAAATACATTAAAACGTGTAAAAAATAAAACAAAATAGGTATGTCTATCAACTTGCATTGCCGTCCTTACAGTGGCTAGCTGGCGCAGGCCTTCAAAACCGGAGCTGTCGGCGCCGACAGGATTTTACAGCGTTCCTTCAAACTATCGTAATTCATGAACTATATGCCCAATAAAAAAAAGATCTAACAGTTTCTGAAAGCAGGGAAGTTGCTCTTTCTAAACATTTAGGGTTATTACGGTAGTTCACAAAAAAAAAGAAAACCCAGCGTTCAACGCGTCAGCAGAGCTAGGGGCTTTAAAAAAGAGAGCGTTTAAATCAATGAGAGAGAAGCGGCGTTGTGCGAGTGGTGTTTAGTATTAGAGCGTATTAGAGAGTATTAGTATTTAGCATTTGTATCTTAGTGTTGTGAGCTTTTGTGACTTTCTGTAAATATATATACATAAAATGTCACGAAGGACATCAAGAATACCGAAACCAACCAAACGGTTCGTTGAGGAGGAGGAGGAGGAGGAGGACGACGACAGCGACGGACCGATTTCTTCTTCTGAACCAGGGTATGTAAACATTAGTTATAGCAAATGTACATTACATGTAAACTGTGTGGTTTGAATAAAGATATCTACCACCTCAGCTTATCTTTACCTCAGAATACCTCTAGCTAGCGTACAGGGCTATTAGTATTAGGTAGAAATCTGTGTGTGTGGGGAGGGAGGGGGTGTGTGGTGTGTGTGTGTGTGTGTGTGTGTGTGTGTGTGTGTGTGTGTGTGTGCGTGTAGAGGTGTAGGTGTGTAGGTGTGTGTGCGTGTGTGGAAGTCTGACAACACACTGGGAGGAAGTGGCACATCTTTTTTCAACTGCAGGCATGTGAATATCTTCAAACTTGCAGTGGCCTCAACAGTGAGTGTGTTTTAGTAAATATAGCCTACAACAGATATTGATTTCACTTTCTCATTATCTCTTTTTAGGACGTCTTCTGCTGGGACAGAGAACAGTCGGGGCCGTAGGCTCAGTCGGGGCCGTGGAGATGCTGGTGCCGGTGATGCTCGTAGCCGGTCACCAATTCGCCAGCCCAACAGTACATCAGCTTGGAAAACCCTGGAAGACGCTGACATAACAATAACACCTCAGCAGCCACGGTTTACTCCAAAAAGAAAGCCTGGTGTCCAACCACCACTCAATGTTGGGAGACCAATGCCAGGGGAGATATTCTCCAACTTTTTTGACCTGGAAGTCCTCAGAGTGTTGTGTACCAACACCAACAAGAATGCTCTGAGGAACAAAGATAAGGGGAAGAAGTTCCTCTGGAAGGACATTGAAGTAGAGGGGTTGAGAATCTACCTGGGGATGCTGCTGTACATGGCAGTCATAAAATTGCCAAAGAGGGTTGACTTTTGGAGGAAGAACACCATATTTGACGTCTCCTTTCCTGGCACTGTCATGGCCAGAGATAGGTTCATGGCTGTTTCAGATAACCTCCATATGAGTGACCCGGACGAAGACGCTTCCAACGACGAGAAAAGGGGCACAGAGGAACATAACCCTCTCCAACGCCTCCAGCCCCTACTTGAGACGATGAGGAATCGGTGCATGAGCATTTACCAACCGAAGCAGCACATCTCAGTGGATGAACGGATGGTGGCTACGAAGGCCAGAGTGTCCATCAAGCAATATATGAAGGCCAAGCCTACCAAGTGGGGCATAAAATTCTCCGTTCTTGCTGACGTCAATGGCTACACCGTTGACTTCAGATTATATACAGGAAAGAACAAGTTTGCGTCGGGGAAGGGGCTGTCCTTTGGGGGCTGTCCTTTCGCTGGTCAACAAACAGTTCCTGGGGTCTGGCTACATTGTATACTGTGACAATTTCTACACCAGTCCCCTCCTCTTCAGGCACCTGGGTCAGCAGGGCTTTGGGGCCTGTGGGACATACAGGCAGGGAAGAGTGGGTGTTCCATCCACACTGGAAAATGCTCTGAATAAAAGGTCACCGAGAGGCACAATCCGGTGGATTAGGGAAGGTGACCTTTTATTTGTGAAGTGGATGGACACCAGAGAGGTCTCCTTCTGTACATCCATCCACAGTGTGTACAGTGGGGAGACAGTCTTGTGCTGGCAGAAGACAGGTATTGATATTGTGCCTACCATATGATTTATTTTGTGTTGTGTGGATTTTCCTGTGGATCAGTATGTGTATGCTGCAACTAACCTATCTATATGTCTGTCTGCCTGTCTATCTTTCTAGGTGACGGGCGGAAGCAGAGGGTCCCTATCCCCAGACCCACAGCAGTGTCTCAGTATAACAAGTTCATGGGAGGAGTCGACACCTCTGACCAGATGCTGGGGACCAATTCAGTCCACCGAAAAACCAAGAGATGGCCCATCACGGTTTTCCAGCATCTGGTCGACATAGCTGTGACAAACAGCTTTATTATACATAAAGAACTAGCCAGCCAGCGGCAAGAGAGGCCCTTGACACGCCAGGCCTTCCAGGAAGACCTGTGTGCTCACCTGATGGGGGTCCAAGTATCATGCAGGCGGGAGAAGACCCCATCACATGTTCACTTCCCTGTGCCAACCGTGACTGGTCATGGAAAAGAGCAGAGAGCCAGCATGGGGCGCCGGCAGTGCACTCTGTGCAAGAGGAGCACACCCTGGCAGTGTGAGGAGTGCAATGTGGGCCTGTGTCTGCAGCTGGACAGGAACTGCTTCAGGCAGTTCCACAAAGCATAAAAACGCCTACAATCACACATTTTTTGGTACATATGTAATATAGTGGTTACTTCAAATTGAACATGCTAAACATGTTGTATATATGCAATAACACTTTATTGTTCACTAAGTAAACTGTTATTACACTGTTATTACACTCTTAGCCAGTGAGGGGTGACGACGGTGCAAAATCTGCAATGTGAGCACTACCTGTTTCAGGGATTTCCACAAAGGCCCAACAGTGTGACATAGGCCTGTGTTTTCAGCCAGAGAGGAGAGAGTTCAAAAAACGCCTGTACAGTTTTCTTTTTTTGGCCTGTTTTTCCAACAGATGTTTTACATGTGTACTTTCAAATTGAAAAATTATAATGACAACATGATAAATATGTTGTCTATGTGCAATCACAGTATCTATTTGACTAAAAACGAATTAATCTAATTCCGATTTTGTGTTTTTCTTGTTATTACACTGTTATTACACTCTTATAACATACAGTAAATTGTAAATAACTGCCAGATTTGGAAAAATGGGCAATAGGACTTACTCACAGGACATTTTCTGACCCTTTTATAGTCAAAATAAGCAAAAAAGTCTAGGTGGACATTTTGAGGCTTAGGGCATCCGATTTTCTTTCTTCCATGTCACTTATCACTAGAATGCTCATATCTCTTGAACCATATAAGCTTTTCCTAATCTGTCTTCTATTCTGAATTGCCAACCAAATTGTGCATATTTGATATCTAATCCCTCTAACTTCCCTCTAAGCTTGTAAGCAAAATGGTTGAAAGTGCAGTTTTCTACTGGAGTATGGCAGCCGCTGTCATTATCCAACTATTTCCTGACCTGTTGTCACAGAACTCCATATTCTGGAATATGAAAATATGAATATAGAATTAGGGATAAAAGGGTTGGCAGCCAGCTAGAGTTCTGAAGGCTGGGGGTTCGAGACTTTATTTAACTTAACGTATATATATATTTTTACATTTAACCGAAGCCTTCATGCAAATCGATTTACTATATATATCTGTCTAAGTGAATCATCTATCCATCAGTAATCATAAGAAAAAATTATCTATGCCAAATCCAGGGTCCAGTTAGAAGAACATAATTTACTCAGAAAGGCTTCAAACACCATTGTAATCGTGTCAGTTCTTGTAAATTAGCCTGCACCATCATTTTATAGCCTATATACTTTTTTAGATGAGATTTTAGATTAGATTCAGACAACGAAATGCAAAAGAAAAGTGTGTCTGAAGAGGGATTTGAACCACCGTCTTAAAGTGACGAATAAATACCATGGCAGCAGTCAATACCACTAGGCCATTGTGACAATATGACAGTTTGTCGCCTGATGAATGAATGAATGAATGAATGAATGAATGAATGAATGAATGAATGAATGAATGAATGAATGAATGAATGAATGAATGGTCTTTATTGTCATTGCTATAGTACAGGTACCAAACAACGAAATTTGGGAGGGGTGGCTCCCCTGGTGCTAGGAAAGAGAAAAAAAAACAAAAAAAACAAGAAGGGAAAGGAGCTAGTTTACATAAATAAAGGCTATGTACACTATCCACCAGTGGCGGCTGGCCGATAGAGGGTGCTGGGGCGCCGCCCCCACCTTCACTTCCTAGTTCCCCACCTTCACTTCCTAGTTGCGATTTGTAAAAGTTTTTTTTTTAAATAAACATTGTTTATTCACAAAATGCGGCTGATATTCTGTCGGCGCCTATCAGCATTCATTAAAAATCCTCCAATACAATAAACATTTTATCTGTGTGTGTGTAAAATTCACTGTTAAAATACATAGGGGGAGGCGTCGGGGCGCCGGTCAATGCAAGTCTATGGCAGGCCGAATACTTTTCGCTTACACGTGAGCTGTAGCAGCGCTCCAATTGGCTGTCTCCTATTTCTGGGCCGGGGCGCAAAAATGTGCGTCCTGAATATCCGGTTGTTAAGTCTGACGTCAAACGTGACGTTTTGCAATTTCCGGCTTTTCCAAAAAAAGAAAACAATGTGGTGGTCTGTAAACTGTGCAGAAATGAAATGGCCTATCACAGGAGTACATCTGCAATGAACGAGCACCTCAAGCGAAAGCATCCTGGAGCTCTTTGTGAAGACAGCCACAAGATACCACCGTAAGTCAGCGTTGTATTTCTGTTCACTTTTCCGGCCGTGTATGAGTGAAAAATGGATAGCTACTAGCTAATGTTACACAAGCAATGTAGCTCACCACAGTTTGTATGTCTTGTCTTCTGGTGTTAGTAATAATATAAAAAAAATAATCTATTGCCTCTAAAATCCCCACGAACAGAACGGCGGAGGTACGGGTAAACGTGCGCCTGAACGCGGAAAAAAAATCGTGCACGCGAAAAGGAAATCGCGCGCGCTTAGGCGCGCGAAAGAGGACCTCCACGCCACTAATGTGAAAAATCCTGGAGGAAACACTTCTGTGCCCCACCCAAAATGTTTAGCACCAGCCGCCACTGCTATCCACTATACTGTAGCGAACGGGAATCTTCTAGTGTAACTCGCCCCATGCGGGAGTCGAACCCCGGACACTACCAAGGACACGTTCGCTACAATACTATACTGTACAGATAAAACGACTAGGGTTGTCATATTGCACATAGTGTTATTGCACATTCATTTAAAGTGTCGCAGTTTGCAGGCTTGAAATGTACACATTTGTGCCTCAGCACTACACCTGATTTTTTCAATCCAGCAGCTGCCATCAATCCGTCCAGACTGTCCAGGGCCCAGAACCTAGGTCTTTGCTGTGTTCAGGGCCTGGATGGCCCTGGGGTAGAAGCTGAGCTTCAGTCTGTTTGTCCTTGCGGCCATGGTCCTGTACCGCCTTTTCGAGGGCAGCCGGGCAAAGTGTTCGTACCCAGGGTGGGTTGGGTCTCTGGAGATCTTGGAGGCCTTCCTGAGGCAGTGATAAGATGAATGTCAGATGAAGGGCGGCAGGCCGAGATGTGTTGCTTCCTTATGATAATTAATTAATGCTCGAGGTAGACAATTAAGATAGATTTATTCCATTACAGCGCTGGGTCAACCCCTCAACACACGGCAAGCAACGGTGAGAGGCACACACCTAATGACACTTTGCAGCGGCTTGATATAGGCAAAAGTTGCTGATCAAGCAGCCAGCTGTTTGTCATGCAAATCATTCCCAAAGACAGGGCTCCGTTGAGTCTAGGTAGGGTTGTTGACGAGAAGTCCCCATCTCCCAAAAGTGGCTGATTGTCCTGACAACCCAGCTACCTGACCCTGGTCAGCTGACTGGCTGGTCCTAAATATACTGATCTATTGACCCCAGTACCCATATAAGTCTACCACCTGGCTGACCACCACAAGGCTCCACTGTCCTTAGATCCCAACTGGTCCCGTGGTCTCTATATTTGGCTCAGGTCCAGTTACAGACAGAGAGTTTGCAGTCCTGTGCTGATACAGCAAGAGAGGCTGGCTCATTTCTCAATAGTCAGATGTTACAACTTGCTGATAATCACTAATGATTAAAGTATTCAGGGTTTACCTAAGCACAATGATAAAATGCATCCTATCAGCCCACTCTTTTTTTTCTTCTCTAATGGATAGTAACTTTAATTATTTCTCTTTCTTTCCACATGGTTGAGATCCTGCATTCCTCCCCCGGAATCGTCTTTAAATGACTTTTCCCATGGACAAATGCAAGTTCCCAGTCATGTGGCCTGACAAAGTGAACAAACATCTCACTCCACAATTGACTTGGCATGAGTAAAAGGTCACTTTGTGGTTAACTATTCTGATTAATAATCACCTTCTTTGGATAAAAACCTTTGTTGTTTAAAGGAGAAAATATCCAAATAGGTTTCTCATTGCTATGTCTAACTACTCATTACAAATGAAGTAGGTATCATTTCCATCATTAATTCAAATCAAATGTTTTTCCATAGTTTGTTACATAATTATACATTTTTAACAAATAGGGATATCGTCAATCCTTTTCTTGGTTCTTCGATATCCTAGGTCGATCTTCAACAGAGGGACCATCATGCTTTTCCGGTCGCAATGAGGCACTATCTGAGACGCTGGAACATTGTTGTCTTTCGCCTTGTCGTCCTCTTGTATTGTTGCTGTGTTATTGAGAGACTCACAGTAGAAATTATTTCATTCACCCTCATGCTGCTTGCTCAAATGTTTTAACAGTGTTATTGAAACTCTAAATCCTTACCCCCTACTTTTCTCTCCCCTATTGTTCTATGTCCCCATTGTCTGATCTTAAAGGTTTAATCCTGTTGTGGTGAATACGTACAACAATTGTCAACAAACTGGCAAACTCCTGCAACTGAGTCTAGTGCGCTATTCGGTTTAACTCCCTGGATGTCACGACGCATGCGAACAAGATTAGTGTCAGAGTCTTCAGTTAAAGTAAAGTCTGTTTCGTTAGTTAACACCCAGAGCGTATACAGAACCGATAAAATTGTGGCCATCCATCTTATCCACAATGAGGCCAGGATCACACGGTTTCTCTCGGCACGCATCGTCTGTCCGGTATCTCTTGTCCTAGTTTCAATCTTAATTCACAACAACATCAAGAATAATTGTTAATAGCAGAGATAGTCATCATTATGGTACTGGAATCAGTAATCGTTTCATAATACGTGTTTTCCCCTTTGCTTGGTTCTCATCGTCAGAGTTGAGAGTGGGTTGGGCCCCCTGTGGTCCCCCCCATCTAGTGAGTTCTGCACTTGCCTGCTGAGACATTTTTAGATACAGGGATTGCACAATCGTTAAGTACAGGTAGACAGACATTTAGTTTCTCTCAAAATGGTTAACTCGTCCTTCATCAATGCTCCTAGAGGAAACAAAAGGATTTGTCATTTGAAGTTCATGCCATGGGTATTCAAACTAGGACGTGTGTTGTGAAAAACCGTGAACCGTCCCTTTAATATCCAAATCAGTTCTTCAATACTTAGTTTATTTACTGTCAATGTGCAATCTGAGTCAATTCCCATAAGCATACTTTTAATGAGGTAGATAGGTTCTATTCTACCCGTATGTTAAAAATTCTGATCACAATCGTCACTGATGGCTTGAATACTTCCCCGTTGGTCTATGTACAGTATAAGCTTATTTTGCATTAAGGTTTAAATTTGCCGTGAACATTTAAATGTTCTATCCCTCTCTTATAATCAAATATTTCTCAGTCAATCACCCGTTGGTTTTAGTAGATTTATCAGAGACACTCTTGAGTCGGTGTGAATGGTTTTCTATCATAAATGTTGCATCAATGTGTAATGCTCGTGCATTCAGCTGTTGGCCGATTAACACTGATGATCGTGAAGTACTGTCATTATTCGTATGTGTAATTGCTTTATCAACGTCTGTAGTCTGTCCTGTCATTATCATGTTTCTGCTTCCAAACAGAAAAACAACATTTTTATTTACAGTTACACAGAGAATTATTATTTGTGGTTTCCCCTTTCTCTCATCCGTCAATCGTTCACTGTCATTTCAGCCCCCACTTCTGTTAGATTGGCCCTCAGCAACGCCCCCGTTGTTAGTCCGTCGCTCATTTTCCCTGCAGTTTCTCGGTTCTGTCAGGAGATAGAATTGGCAAGAGTTGTGTTGTCCGTTCGGGATTATTCATCAATCAAAATGTCACATATTCCTCTTTGCTTGTGTGAACATCAACAGTCATCAATGCATGGTCTTATCTCTGTTCGCTAAGTAAATTCAAATGTTACGTTTACTGAGTCAATGCAGAATTGTATGATAATTACAATAAGAGACAACTACATTTTCATGTCTAACACTTCTATGTGTTCTCTGCGTGTGTGTGTCTCTGTGTCACCGAGCTGCGTTTTGTTTGCAAGGGCAGTTCTATTAATAGTGTTGGTTCAGAGCGTCGTCCCTGGTGCAGCGTTGTGGAGCAGTGTTTTCCCCTCGTCTCTTTACCACTTTTCTGCTGTTGGTGCTAAGCTATTTAGCTTGTCCCATAATGCTTAGTATTCATTCCATCCCTCTAGGTCCGCGTATTGCGCAAGCTCCAAGACTTGTGGTTGGTGTCGCTTATTAAACAATCCCAAAGCTTCTAATTCCCTTATTCGTTTTTCAATCAATGCTGGTGTCATTGAGAAAATGTCTGGTGTTGATAATTTGAAGTTCTTTGCATCGTCTCCAATACCATCTAGAATCATATTTGTAAAGAATGCGTTAGGTTTGTCATCTAATTCCAAATTCGCCTTTTCTCTCCAGGTATTTTGGAATCTGATTACAAAGTCAGACATTGTTTCATTAGGCTTACGTTTACAGTTCAGAATTTGTGAGATATCACGGTTTTGGCTGGCATGTTCGTTTAGAAATTTGGTTAATTGTTCAATGTGAGTCACTTTGTGTTGTTTATTAAACCATGGGAATCGTTCATTAATTGTATTACCTCTACATGGCCCATCATTATTTTCATTCAAAGTTTCACAAGCATTTATCAAAGTATCAATTTCAACATCTGGCATTAACGTGATCAGAATGTATCTTAAATCCGTGCCATTCAAATTACCATGTAGCAACATTGTTTCATACCAATTTATGAATCCTTTTGGGTTAATCAAGGGTCTGGGTGCGTCGACTATGATTGCAGATACGTCAGTCAGGGTTAATGGTTTATACAGTACTTTCTCCTCTATATTTAACAATGGTGCCTGCACCCGGACCACGCTGCGTATCACAGCCTGCTCCGCCTGTTCCGGCTGTACAGGAGGAGACACGCTCTGTATCTCCTTTACCTTGGGTATAGGGTTAAACCTATTGTGTTCCTTCTTTCTGACAATATTACCAGGCCATTGATTAGACATTATTACCCATGCTTGATAGACTTCTTTCATGTAATCAATATCCCATAATGGGTCGCAAATGCTTTTGTTTGATATCAAATATTCATCAATAATCTTTAGTTTATTCTTTTCAAAACTCCCGATACTTGGGAAATTATCGTCACTCCATTCCGCAATCTTTGTTAGAAACGGTTCTGCATAGAATGGTCCTAATTTAAGTAAAATCCATCCTTTTGGTGTCACTGTATCAGTGTATTTTATCGGAATATCAATTATGTGTGGATCAATTTCCAATAGTTTATTAATAGCTTTCTTTTCCCCTCGTGGCAAGTCCCTAACCGACTTGTACTTAATAATCCGTTTCTCACAATTTGCCGTCCTAGACATTCGATTCCCCATGTTTGATTAATTACACTGCACACAATGTTAGTAAAAAGGAATTCTTTTATCTAAATTGTCTCGTTAGAGCTTTATAGTTACACCATTCGTGTCATATACTTTAATTCAGTCTGTTGCATTGCGTCTCATCAAGGTCATTTAAATCCACGTCTCATCTGTTCTCTCCTGTCTCAATAAATCAATCTTGTCACTCAAATCTGTTGCGCTTTACCATTAACACAAATGCCGTATCCGTTCAACGTCTTATCGTCCTACAACTGTCTTTTTTACCGCTGACCTATATCTTTCATTATCCTGTTTCTCTACATAATACCACATTACTAGACCACTTTAAAACACTTTCTTTAGATCACACTTCAACTTACATACCATAACCACTTGCGTGTCAATACCTTATTCATTTAACCATCTTAATCAACATTCTACTTCATAGTTTCAAATCCTGTGCTATAACACAATACCATATTTCTGTACCATACAGATAAACACATGTCTGTACCTTACAGATAAAAACATAAATAAAAACCCACGGAATGCCCAATTCCGTTTAATCAATTCTTCTATGAATTAATCAATATCCAGTATCAGTATTAATCTCCTCCAGAGTGACACCTAGCAGCTCTGTCCTTTATAACGCATTATCCTATGTGGATCAATGACCTTCATGTTCACATCAATACTCAACCTTCAATATTTAGTCAAATTCAGTCATTGGCCCCCCCATCATCAAATTCATCCCCTTTCCTTCATTCAAGGAAAAAATTTACAGGTTTTTCCCTCTAGAACAACAATTCAGGTCAAAGCACACAACCACACTGTGTTTATCTGCCTTACCTGTCTCGCTGAATCTAGGATCCTGTTCGTTAAACGCCAATTGATAAGATGAATGTCAGATGAAGGGCGGCAGGCCGAGATGTGTTGCTTCCTTATGATAATTAATTAATGCTCGAGGTAGACAATTAAGATAGATTTATTCCATTACAGCGCTGGGTCAACCCCTCAACACACGGCAAGCAACGGTGAGAGGCACACACCTAATGACACTTTGCAGCGGCTTGATATAGGCAAAAGTTGCTGATCAAGCAGCCAGCTGTTTGTCATGCAAATCATTCCCAAAGACAGGGCTCCGTTGAGTCTAGGTAGGGTTGTTGACGAGAAGTCCCCATCTCCCAAAAGTGGCTGATTGTCCTGACAACCCAGCTACCTGACCCTGGTCAGCTGACTGGCTGGTCCTAAATATACTGATCTATTGACCCCAGTACCCATATAAGTCTACCACCTGGCTGACCACCACAAGGCTCCACTGTCCTTAGATCCCAACTGGTCCCGTGGTCTCTATATTTGGCTCAGGTCCAGTTACAGACAGAGAGTTTGCAGTCCTGTGCTGATACAGCAAGAGAGGCTGGCTCATTTCTCAATAGTCAGATGTTACAACTTGCTGATAATCACTAATGATTAAAGTATTCAGGGTTTACCTAAGCACAATGATAAAATGCATCCTATCAGGCAGCGTGTGTTGTACAGCTCTTCCAGAGAGGGGAGGGGGGCGCCAGTGATCTTCTGGGCTGTTCTCACGACTCTCTGTAGCGCATTTCTCTCTGCGGTTGTGCAGCTGGAGAACCAGTTGCAGATGCAGTAGGTGAGGATGCTCTCCACTGCGCCGCGGTAGAAGGCCACCATTATCTGCGCCGCGGTAGAAGGCCACCATTATCTCCTGCTTGATGTGTTCCTTCCTGAGGACTCTCAGGAAGTAGAGCCGCTGTTGTGCCTTCTTGATGGTGGCTGCTGTGTTGTTCTTCCAGGACAGGTCATCCTGTATGTGCACCCCCAGGAATCTGAGGGTTGAAGACTCTCTCCACGCTCTCTCCGTCGATGAGCAGGGGCTGGACCTCAGATTTTTTCCTCCTGAAGTCCACGATGATTTCCTGGGTCTTTGACTGGTTCAGCAACAGGTTGTTAACCTTGCACAGCTTGCTCAGCTGCTCTACCTCATCCCTGTACACCGCCTCGTCCCCCCCCGAGATGCAGCCCACCACGGTGGTGTCGTCTGCAAACTTTACGATGGAGTTGCTGGGGTGGACGGGGGTGAAGTCGTAGGTGTAGAGGTTGTAGAGGATGGGGCTTAGCACGCAGCCCTGGGGGGACCCAGTGCTGAGTCTGAGGGCTGTGGAGGTGTGGGAGCCCACCCGCACCCTCTGGGGGCGGTCGGACAGGAAGTCCTTGATCCATGCACATATAGAGTGTGATAGTCCCAGGTCTAGTAGTTTGGTCACTAGCCTGTCTGGAAGGATGGTGTTGAAGGCAGAGCTGAAGTCCACAAAGAGCAGTCTCGCGTAGCTGTTTCCCCTCTCCAGGTGGGATAGAGTGGCGTGGAGAGTCGTCGCGATGGCGTCCTCTGTGGACCTGTGGGCTCTGTAGGCGAACTGGTATGGATCCAGGTTGGGCGGGAGGCGTGTGACTATGTGGGCCCGGACTAGTTTCTCGAAGCACTTCATGATGATTGGTGTGAGTGCCACCGGGCGGTAGTCGTTTAGGCAGCTCACCGTGCTTTTCTTCGGGACTGGGATGATAGTTGAGGTTTTCAGGCAGGGTGGGATGGTGGCCTGGGACAGGGACTGGTTGAAGATGTTGGTGAAAACCCCGGCCAGCTGGTCGGCGCAGTCCCTCAGCACCCGTCCCAGGACGCCATCCGGCCCAGAGGCTTTCCTGGGGTCCACCGCCTTCAGCACGCGTCTCACTTCATGCTCTGTGAGGGTGAGGCTGCTGAGAGCTGGAGAGAGTGGTGTTTGTGTTGTGGTTACCTCCGTTCGCCCCTCGTCGAACCGGGCGTAGAAGGAGTTCAGCTTTTCCGCCAGCAGGGGGTCGTCCTCTGCGGCTGTGAGCCTGTTGGCTCTGAAGTTTGTCATGTGCTGAACCCCCTGCCACACCCGCCTGGAGTCGTTGCTCAGGAAGCATTCCTCAATCTTCTCTCTGTGGTCTGCCTTGGCCTCCCGGATGCCGCGCTTTAGGTTAGCCCTGGTGGTGCTGTACAGCAGTGTGCCATTCCCTGCGAAGAAGTCCCTCTCATTGATCAGTTTTTGGACCTTCCCAGTCATCCATGGCTTCGTGTTGGGGTAGACCCGGACCCGTTTGTCCACGGTGACTGAGTTGGTGCAGTTCACTATGTGGTTCAGAACCGACGACGTGAACTGTTCCAGGTCCTCATGCTCATATTCCTGCCATGAGGTGTCATTTAGGCAGATCTGCAGTGGAGCGGACCCTTCTGGCCAGGTTCTGACAGTCTTAGTGGTGATGGGAGCACTTTTCCTCATGGTAGTGTAGGCTGGAATCAGGAGGATTGACACATGGTCAGACATGCCTAGATGAGCTAGCGGTCTAGCCTTGTAAGCACGCTTGATGTTGGTGTATACCTTATCCAGTGTTTTTTCTCCTCTGGTTGCACATTTAACATGCTGATAGAACTTGGGTAGTACTACTTTCAGGTCGGCATGATTAAAGTCTCCGGCAATAATATGGACTGCCTGTGGGTCCGCGCTCTGTTCACCACTGATGACGTCATATAGCCGCGCCAATGCTAAGCTACCATCTGCGTTTGGTGCTATGTAAACACATGTAATGTACACTGCGTTGAACTCCCTCGGGAGGTAAGTGGGTCGGCATTTAACAGTCAAGTATTCCAGGTTTGGGGAGCAGTGGCTACTTACAGTTTTCGTGTTTAAGCACCAGCTGTCCTTCGTAGATATAATGAGCCCACCTCCGGGGGTCTTCCCACTAAGCAAAGTCTGGTCTGCCCGGTGTAGGGTTCTCCCTTCTAGGCTTACCGCGGAGTCCAGGATAGTGTCATTTAGCCAGGTTTCTGTGAGAATAATCACACAGCTATCTCCCACGATGTTATTTGTAACGACCTGTAGTCTCAATTCGTCCATCTTGTTAGCCAGGGACCTGACGTTGGATAGGAAAATACTCGGCAAAGTAGGTTTGTTCGGGCTTCTCCTCAGCCTGGCTAGCAGGCCCCCCCTTCGTCCTCGGCGTTGCTTACGGTCTCGCCTCCGACGTTTGCGCTTGAATGTTGGGAGAGCGTAGTATTTTTCACCCGGCGACCGGGCAACGTCGAGTGGAATCCTCCGTTGTTTCAAGAACTCCGCCGTTACAGTCCCCTCGTTTTGCGCACCAACTTCTAGTAAGTCTAGTCTGCTGTAGGTACTATTTACACAACCGTTCCCTATAAGTACTAAAATAAAAATTTACATACAAATGTACTTAAAAACACTAAAAAACACCAGTGTTGAAGCCACTCCAAGCCGCGCGTCTGTGCGCGCCGCCATCTTGAGCTTCATCAGCCTTCTTGAGGCTCATCAGCCTTCAGCAGGCTCATCTTGAGCCTGCTGCTGATATCACCACAGTAGTAAATATTCATTTATTAAAATATGAACATATAACAATAACTGGGGCGAGTATGACCTACGCATTTAATCGGTCTGCAATATCTTGCCAAACCATTTCCCTCGCCTTGTTAATTGCGGCAGTATTGCAAGATTTGTAAGCCTGTCTTCTGTGAACACTCATGACACAAGGCTAATCCTCGTTCGAGGAATCACCTGAGGCTTGAATTCCAATCCCGAGTTGCCTGATCGCAGGATTTATTTTTTGGGCGCCGATATACTAATCAACGTTCGTGGAATAAAAAAATAATATATATATACAGTATACTGTGTAAGTAATGGGACAGTGATGCGTTTTTCTTTTTTTGGGGCTCTACACTCCAAAAGTTTGGATTTTAAATCAAACAGTTACTATGAGGTTAGATAGAAGAAGATATTCTGTGTACATATTGATTTCACCATTAGTTTTTTACATAATCTGGGGGCCATTCCACTAAAGGTGGATCAGTATAGCGGCGATTGAAATAAATGCGGCGATCAGGCAACTCGGGATTGGAATTCAAGCCACAGGTGATTCCTCGAACGAGGATTAGCCTTGTGTCATGAGTGTTCACAGAAGACAGGCTTACAAATCTTCGATATGGGCGCGTGCACGCAGACATAAAGAGCCCTGAAGAGTCGATCTGTCGAAATGAAGATACTCCACTCTGCAGGGGTACTACATTTGCGCAGCATTCCGAATTATTGATTTTTATGAAGACGGAAAAATAAGATGTAAAATAGTGCAATACTGCCGCAATTAACAATTAACAAGGCGAGGGAAATGGTTTGGCAAGAAATTGCTGACCGATTAAATGCGTAGGTCATACTAGCCCCAGTTATTGTTATATGTTCATATTTTAATAAATGAATATTTACTACTGTGGTGATATCAGCAGCAGGCTACAAACCGTCATATCGCCACAATGGCCTAGTGGTATCGACCGCTGCCATAGGATTTATTCGTCATTTTATATCGGTGGTTCAAATCCCTCTTCGGACACACTTTTTACTGTATTTCGTTGTCTGAATCTAATCTAAAATCTCATCTAAAAAAGTATGTAGGCTATACAATTATGGTGCAGGCTAATTTACAAGAACTGACACGATTACAATGGTGTTTGAAGCCTTTGCATTAAATCTTCGGTTAAATGTAAAAATGTAAAAAAAAAAGAAAGAATCACTTAGTCAAGTCTCGAACACGCAACCTTTGGAACTCCAGCCGGCTGCCTTAACCACTGCGCCAGCCAGACCGCTGTGATGACAGCAATGCAAGTTGAGACAATAACTTTTTTTTTTACACTCTTTTTTTGTTTGTTTTGATTTTATCAGATTTTATCCCTTTTTTATCCCTTTTTTCACCCAATTTGGTATCCAATTGAACCTCTTGCGTAGGATCCGCCGCACGACCCCGTGGCCGGCAGCCCCAGAGGAGATCGCCAGGCAGACTAGCTGACTGGCTCCTCGAGCCCAGCACCGTTATTCCGGCACCCCGGGGGCGCTGTTGCGCGACGGATCCTTGTCCGGAAATAGTCCTATACCGCCCTCTGGAGCGGCCGCTCAATATGCTGCTCCCTGTGTGCCTCGGCCATATCCGGGTCTGGCGAGACCGGGATTCGATCCCAGTCCCCGGTGGGCAGCTTGCACTAGTGGCTAGTGCTTAGACCGCTACGCCACCGCGGGGCTTACACTCTTTTCTTTATTGATCTATCGATCTATCTATCACACAATCAAACTATCTATCGATCACACTTTCAAAATATCAAATTATCTATCTATCACACAGTCAAACTATCTAATCTATCTATCTCGTGTGAAGTGGGAACTAATATTTCCTAAAAGACACATGAGGAACTGTCGTTCGGGGTTTAGTTTCCGCCTGTGAGCCTTTTTTGACGCACGTATTACTATAGCCAGTCTTTTAGCCTGGTCGCGACCAGGCTAATTATATCTGACTCAGAAGGAGCTCAACCAAGCAGTGAATTATTTGAGCCACATTGATGGAACCGAACGCAAGCTAACATTATCGCCGATTAGAACTTTATCAAGGCTTAGAAGATTATCGACCTTAGTGGAATGGGCCCAGTGATCCATTAGGTGTTTATTAATGCCTGTGTGGTGTTATTTTTAAAATGTTGAGTTAGTGTATGAGTTAGTAATTCATAAAATACAAAGATTCCATCTCACAAAACATAATGGAATGTAAAAACGTTGACGCTCAATATCTCTGAACTACCCTAATGTACCTAACTACCACAATGGCAGCCACAACTTCTCCTAACTCTAACCTCTTAACAGAGAGTACTAAACACATAAACCAATACTATCGCCCCCTAGCGGTCGGGAGTACACTCCACCCTGCAACGTAGATAGAACCGTATATTTCTAAGCTCACGAAATGCCTCCAAACCCATTAGACGGCACTTCATCATACAGCAATGACTCAAGACATACTGCCGTAGCAACTAGGGAGGGTTTCAAGCCCAAAAAGTGGAGCTGTTGAAACTCTATTGTACATGCATTTCATTTGCTGAAGAGGATGATTAAAGCAAAGCATTCTCAAAACAAACAACTGAAGATGGCTACAGTACAGGCCTGGCAGAGCATCACTAATAATAATAATAATAATAATAATAATAATAATAATAATAATAATAACTTTAATTTATATAGTGCCTTTCAAAAACCCAAGGACGCTGTACAAGGGGATGAAACGGACAGACAAATCAGAAAACAAACAAAGCAAAAACTAAAACAATGACTAGGGGCCAAATGCCTTGGAGAACAGATGGGTTTTGAGGGCTAGTTTGAAGGAGTCCAGGTGGGGGCGTTGCGGATCACTGTGGGGAGGGAGTTCCAGAGAGTAGGTGCAGACACGCTGAAGGCTCGGTCCCCAAAGGTCCGTAGGTTGGTGCGGGGGGTGGACAGCAGGCCCATGTCTGCGGACCGCAGGTTCCGGGAAGGGGTATGCTGGGGGAGGAGGTCAGTTAGGTACTGGCGTGAAGGGATTTGTAGGTGAGGAGGAGGATTTTGAAGAGAAGATATCTAGCATCTGGTGGAGTCAGAAGATATCTAGCATCTGGTGGAGTCAGTGGATCGCAGACTTCTGGAGGTTATTGCATACAAGGATAGTTGACCAAACACTTAACATGAGTGCTTAATTTGGACATTGGATGAATCTATCCCACCACTTTTGGGTACCCTGACAAAGGGGGGAAAATACTTCAGTCCCAATACTTATGCAGGGCACATATTAATTATTTCCTTAGACATTTGTGGGTTTCCACTCATTTGTGTATTCATGTATGTGTTTGTATGTACAATTATGTATTCATTCATTTATTTCTCATTATGACTAGTTTGATCCTCCATATTCAAAGGGTACGTTTCACAACCTACAGTATCGAGTATGCACAACCACTTGACTGACCAGTTAAAATGACAATCATGTTTAAAGTTTCAAAGTTTAATGTTTTTAATTCAGGTATCACAACATTTAATTATAAAAAACAAAACATTTCAATGTACAGTTATTCAAGCTTGTTTGTCATGAATGCCAATCTGACCATTTCCAAAATTCTTATTATTCTATACACCTTAAACAGATCTCATCAGATTATGTTTGCCACTATTGGCACTATATCTATACATCTATCAATTAACTAACAGTTACCAACAAGCAAAAACATGACACATGTAAGAGACATAATGGGATATGAACACAATCCCTCCTCCCAATTCTCCATCCTTTCTCTTATACATAGATGTTAAAAACATAGGATTGGTGTTAGCTTGGGCAAGTGTAAACTACAGGGAAAAGGATGGAGAATTGTGACGCAGGGATTGACTACTTCACCATGACGCATTCATGTCAACATAATGTTTACTTGTGCATGTGAGAGGGATGTTAATGCCTATCAACTGCATAGGAGATTTAGCCATTTTTGTGAGTGAGAAGTCTGTGGTAAACTAAATGATGAAGTAAACAATAAAAACGTCTGTGGAAAGTAAAACAATTGTTTACAAAGCAACATCAAAAATCAACGTCAATAATAAATGGAAATGACAAACAACATTTACATATATTCACTACTTGTACACCGCATGGAATACACAGTAGCACCAAAAAAGCAACCCAGTGAAGCTGGTCTCAGCGCAGCAGAGTATCATGAATCCTCTTGACAATCTTGGTCAAGTAGTTCTTTGCTGGTGTTACTGAAAATATTATTTCCTCCAGCTGGTGTATCCTGTATTAACATATGAGATATGTTAGTGCATTGACAAAGTTATGCATATTGAATACACAAAACAGCAATTTCTATGAACTCTGGAAAACAGTAGGAGAAAATGACAAGCGTAATATGTCTTACGTTGTGCTTCCAATGTGATTTTGAAAGTTCTGCACGTTAAGGAGACAGAAGGGGTAGGCAGAGGTGACCGCTATGGTAATCTCAAACTTGGCAAATGCCGCAAGACTGGAAAACAGGATTCTGACTCTGTAAAGGATACAGGTATAAGAAACATGTTATTTACATTCAGAAAGCTGCCATGAATTGATGAATGACACTTCGTGACGTTAGAATTATAAGGTTCCATCTCCATTTTTGTCAAAATTTAGTTTTTTACATAATCTGATCCATTAGGTGTTTATTAATGCTTGTGTGGTGTTATTTTTTTAAATGTTGACATTTCTGAGTTAGTAATTCATAAAATACAAAGGTTCCATCTCACAAAACATAATGGAATGTAAAAACTTTGACGCTCAATATCTCTGAACTACCCTAAACGGAGATAGAACCTTATAATTCTAATATCGTGTAAGCCATCAGCCAAATTAGGCTCTAGTTCCCAACAGATAGACATGGTGTGGGTCAGTCTTGACTGGGGTGTGATCTTACTGTGTGTCCGCACAGCTGATCTCCAGGATATCCAGCCTCAGAGCACCCCACTTCTTCAGCAGGCTGATCTCCTCTCCCAGGAGACGACAGCGGCTTACCACCAGGCCCACATCGTGTAGGAGCTGGAGAGAGACAGGCACATAGATGTAGGGTAAAACACGACACTTTAGGTAGGCTATACAACAATTTATTTTACAAATAGATAAAGTATGACAACAGCTTCATTTGCAATTAACGTCTTCCACTAATAATATTACACTCGTATTCACTTTTTTTGTTCTACCCATGTTTGTAAAAACATACTGGTTCTAGCCTTTCGTCCTTATCTGAGATTAATTTGGATCATTGATTAATACTCAGATTAAGGCATGTTCTGTTCAGTTCATTTTAATTTCTAATTTCTTCTTGCTTCCAAAAAGTATTCTTAGTGCCTGCCCAATTAGACCTCCTTCAAACACATGTTTAACAATTACCTTAGGAACGTATCGACTGGTAGGGTACTTCTTAACCCAAGTGTTTTCGCTGTCAATGTACTGGGATAGCAGCTTGTGAACAAGGCGAGCGTAGCACTGTGATGCTTCACCTGAGGGAAAGAGTGAGTTCACATATCTTTACAGGGTTCCTACAAGTTTCAACAAGTCAAATATAAGACCTTTTTAGACCTTTTTGAATAGAATTTTAGACCTATTCGCGACACCATATGATAGCTTTTTGTCATCCTTGAGGTGATTAAATTAGGGATTTCACTGCCATACAGACAAAAAAGGAAGCGACTTGGCATTTTCTTGGTTCCAGCTTGATTAATTTCCACATATAGACGTGGTCGGACTGATTTCCTTGCAGGATCTAATTTTTAAGACCTAGCACCTAATCTTTAGACCGAATAACTGAAATTTGTGACCTTTTTAGGCCTTATAAATTGGATTGGTGGATTTTAGACTTTAAGGCTTTTTAAGACCAGCGCGGGAACCCTGGAAAGAGTGAGTTCACATATCAATGTGAGGCAAGAAAGAAAGAAAAATTCAACATAAGCGTCATTAGGTATAATCTTGCCTTACCATCCAGTTGAAGGTGAAATGTGACGTCCACTATGTTAAACTCAGTCCCTGTATAGGTCTCTCCTGTAAAACAACAAAGACTTTTGTGGTAACGTGTAGTTGCTTCCCTTGAAAAACACAAACTACCATAAACAACAAGTCATTTGACTGCGAGGAAAGGGCTTTTGATAAAGTATATTCATATCATTACGTCTTACCATCAGGTTTTTCAAACAACACCTCCAGCTGCAAGGACCCATAGAGAAATGAGTAGATTGTTCTGGTGTCATCTTTCTCCACAAACTTCCATTCATTCGCTCTGAAACAAACCAAAAAAAGGCAAAATCATGGCTGTTACTCAGTAATTCTCCCATTCGGATGAGGAATCATGGTTTGTGTTGGGTTATCTTAAACACATAAAAACTAGAAACAGACCTATCAAGTAAGGCAAAGTGTTTCTCAAGTTCCCGAGTCTCTTTATGGAGTTTGTCCAGTTTGTCCACAGACTGCCTCTTCTGTATCTCCAATTCACACATTTGCCTGTTGAGAGAAAAACAGGTCTGTTTCTATTAGGGCTGGGTTCAAAAAATCGATGTCCCGATTCTGAATCGATCATCATTGAAATGCTGGCTTTCGAAGCCTCGTCAGTGTACTAGAACCACGCTACGTGTTACCGACACGCAAACAGTTGAGTGAAGTGATGGTCCCAGACATGTCCGCGCAGGTGAAACGTGACATCGCAACTTCACTTCAGCCAGCAGAGAGTTGCCATAACGTGTGACAGCTGGACATCCAGAGCAATGGACTCGTACCTGACAATCACTTGCCACTTTATCAGCGAGGCTTGTTTCAGATCCGCTTTTCCATGTTTCACGTCAGGGTGATGCCTCAATAAGTGGTTCCGTAGATTTGTGATGTTTCCACAAACTTATTGTTACTACAGTATTTTAATATTCATTGATTTTCCAATTATGTTTATTCCTGAATAAAAGCAGTAATGAAGGGCTTTAGTTTCATGGACATTATGGTTTACAATGTGTTTTTTTGTTCCCCAAAATACCCTCATCTATTGCACTATTTTCGTTTGAGTTTTGCACATTTTTATTTTGTATATACCATATATATATATTATGCAAATAAGCTATTTGAGACAGTCCTGAAGGATATGTGATGTCTTGTTTACCGATAGGCTATGTTTGTAGCCCCTTTATTTACACTGGCTGCAGTAAAGCACGTTAAAAAGCACTTTTTGTAGTGTCTGATTTAGCAAAATGTTGGTCAATGATGTTCATTTATGTTCCAATAAGAAGTACATTCATGTAACTGCTTTGGAGTCAATTCTTAATGTAAACATTGATATGTTTAACAATGCTACATGTTATAGGGTTCCTTGAACCATTTATAGCATTAGTTCTGAGAATCTCTTCATATTCAAGGAAAATTGATATTGTAACTAAATTGAATCCGAATCGAAAGCTGTGAATCGGAATCGAATCGTTTTGGGAAATCAGTGGCGATACCCAGCCCTAGTTTCTATGTGGATACTTATGCAATTAAAATACTACAGTATCTAGACAGTGACTTTGAAAACAACTGGAATCATAGATTAATCTAATACAATAAAATCAAAAATTATGATTCTAGCACTGTACCTTTCATTTTCAGTCATTGCCTTGCTGACATCCTCCAATCCTGTTAGAATACAATTAAACTTTACATGCCAAGGGCGTAGCATAATTATACATTTGTTTCAAAGTATGGTCAACAAAGAGCGAAGATTGTAGGTCCTAAAAACATAACGTACCCTGTTGCATTGATTTCAAGGATGGCTCACAGTCCTCTGCCCCAGTGTCTTCAATCGCAACAAGTTCTGTGGTAGAAGAAAAACATGTCACTGTTAGCTTCTAAAAAGTTTAATTAATCACTCAGCTCCAATAACTGAGTAGATGACAACCAGATAGTGGAAAAACACCATTAAAGTCAAAGTAAAATTAAATTGGGAAACTTTTACATGTTTTAAAGTGTGTAAGGTGCAAGTACCAGCTTCTAATTCATGTAAACATTCATCAATGTCTTTCAGAATCTCATCAGCCTTCTCAATCTTTCCACTCAAGTTTGTTTGTGCCTCCTGACAAGGAACAGAATTGGACAACAATAAATGGTATGTTAGATATGTAGGTTCATTTAGGGGAAATATATTATCCATATGTTGAGTCAAAAAGGTTAATGGCAGCCCAATAAATGGGGATCATCTGTTGCAGGTTCTTACCCTAGTTGTGTGCACAAGTTGGGAATACAAGACCGCTTTCATTTCATGAGATTGTACTTTGCTTCTCTTTCTGAAAAAAATCCTTCTCTCTTTCAACTTGGTGCCAAAACGTAGCAGCTGAGAAATCACCAAATGAATGTATCATTACTGGATAAGGTTTGACATTCATTATCAAAAGTGTGAGACAAATCAACAAATAAACATACAAAAGAAAAAAGACAGGCAGGCTAGAGATCAGAGAGTGAAATACCTCTTCATCGGAAAAGCTCCCAACTGCCTTCCAAAGTGTCCCATTAATACTTTTCAGAGTATTGTTTTGGTCTTTACTTCCTGCTTTCAACCTGAAATGAAAGTTATTCAGTAAGCAGTTATTTAATGACACTTCTTTGACCGCAGCATATTTAAATGTTGTGTTTAATGTCCCATTGTAAACCTGGGCAATAAATTGTCTATGACTAATATATATACATATAACACAAGAAAAGGTGGAAAAAGTGAAGGGGTGTGTTGACTTTCGATAGCCACTGTAAGTAGTAGGAGTATAAACATACCCCTCCACCATCTCTGTGAGTTTCTGGCACTCTGTCTCATACACCCTCAACCTGGGACGGTTGATGTGCTTCTCTAATAACAACTCCTTGGTTTGGCGAT
Organism: Nansenia antarctica; assembly: GCF_963989245.1. Classification (NCBI taxonomy): domain Eukaryota; kingdom Metazoa; phylum Chordata; class Actinopteri; order Argentiniformes; family Microstomatidae; genus Nansenia; species Nansenia antarctica. Next base: position 60,671,591 of record NC_137688.1, on the reverse strand, counting down.
CCAGATCTGACGCACTCTAAAAGATGGAATCATCTACATTTACTATGTGTAAACGGCCAGGTCATACACCTGTTGGTAATTAAAAATCTGTATGAAGTGATTAAACATGGCTCCTACTCCTAGAAATATTAAAGACGTTACCATGACTACAGATTCTAATTTCAATGACTTCAGAGTAATGAGAAGCTAGTGAATTTGAATGAAGAAAATGAAAAACCAGTGACCAATAGTACAACAAAAACTAAGCAGCATGTGTGGAAGCAAATGTGGAAAACTAACAAAAACAAAAAGTAATTTCTAAATAATTTGTTTAGAAATATCCATATGTGGAAAGCAAATTCTGTGACATTCCCTGACCTGTGGGAACCATGTGGAAGCATTTTGTAGCAAACCATTATGCAAAGAAAAAGAAAAAAAAGTTAAGAATTACTTTGGAAGGGAGAACACTCTGTCGAGGTTTACGGATGACAAGGTCGATACTGAAGAGTTCCAGGAACTCAGTCACTGTAAGACTGTCGTCTTGAAGTTTCTGAAAGGACAGATCAAAAGCCAATGTACTGTAAGCACAGACCTCTGACATAAAATAGGTATAGCACAGACCTCTGACGTAAATAGGTACAGCTAAACTAAAGCGAGAGTTATTGACATACCTTCCGCAGATCAACTTGGGATTCGAAATGGCTTTGTTCGTAAACTGTAACATTTAACAGACAATGGGCATAAATGTAGAGAATACAGAATGTAGATTTTAGCACGGTTCACTCGCCACCGATGAAACAATGAAAAACGTGATATCATTTCTGTCGGCATGTGTGCAGTGTGACCCGTGCTAGGATCCAAAATAATACTTGACAAGCCTATAGATAAGCTTGAGAATGGATAACCTGGTATAAGAAACAACATTTTGGGGGGTATGGACAGTCAGGGTAAATATGAAAATAGTTATAAATGTAAAAAAAGGACACCGAAATGACGTACCAATTAGACACATTTTTGGTTTAAACCCCTCAAATATCAATCAGTGTGTAACAGTAATAGACCCTGCCTTACTCACTTGACTCAAATGTTGCCTCACATCGGAGGTTGGTGGAGTTGATGCTGGAGCCATCTGAAATCTTTGTTGTAGCACTTGGGGTGCTCTCATATGCAGAACCTGTACCGTTACTCTCCCATTGAACGATCGCAGTAGGTGGCCCCTGGCAAGATAAGACAGAAAAATATGCATAAACTATATCTAATGAACAACATACAGTGCCTTGCAAAAGTGTTCACCCCCCTTGGCTTTTTACCTATTTTATTACATTACAACCTGTAATTTAAACATTTTTTTAATCAGAATTTTATTTGATGAATCTGCACAAAATAGTGTTAGTTTTTAAATGAAATGAGAAATATATATATAAAAAAAGAATTTAAAAAAATAAAGAACTGAAAATTGGCATGTGCATATGTATTCACCCCCTTTGTTATGAAGCCCCTAAAAACTTCTGGTGCAACCAATTACCTTCAGAAGTCACATAATTAGTGAAATGAAGTCCACTTGTATGCAATCTAAGTGTCACATGATCTGTCAGTATATACACACCTTTTCTGAAAGGCCCCAGAGGCTACAACACCTAAGCAAGAGGCACCACCAACCAAACACTGCCATGAAGACCAAGGAACTCTCCAAACAAGTCCGAGACAAAGTTGTTGAGAAGTACAAGTCAGGGTTGGGTTATAAAAAAATATCCAAATCTTTGATGATCCCCAGGAGCACCATCAAATCCATCATAATCAAATGGAAAGAACATGGCACCACAACAAACATGCCAAGAGAGGGCCGCCCACCAAAACTCACGGACCGGGCAAGGGGGGCATTAATCAGAGAGGCAGCACAGAGACCAAAGGTAACCCTGGAGGAGCTGCAGAGTTCCACAGCAGAGACTGGAGTATCTGTCCATAGGACCACAATTAGCCGTACACTCCATAGAGCTGGGCTTTATGGAAGAGTGGCCAGAAGAAAGCCATTACTTTCAGCTAAAAATAAGAAGGCACGTTTTGAGTTTGCAAAAAGGCATGTCGGAGACTCCCAAAATGTATGGAGGAAGGTGCTCTGGTCAGATGAGACTAAAATGTAACTTTTTGGCCATCAAGGAAAACGCTATGTCTGGCGCACACCCAACACATCCCATCACCCCAAGAACACCAACAGCAACAGCAACCTTTCAGCAACAGGGACTGGGAAACTGGTCCGAGTCGAGGGAAAGATGGATGGTGCTTAATACAGGGATATTCTTGAGCAAAACCTGTACCAGTCTGTAAGTGATTTGAGACTAGGATGGAGGTTCACCTTCCAGCAGGACAACGACCCCAAGCTAAAGCATTTTTTTTTTATAACCCAACCCTGACTTGTACTTCTCAACAACTTTGTCTCGGACTAGTTTGGAGAGTTCCTTGGTCTTCATGGCAGTGTTTGGTTGGTGGTGCCTCTTGCTTAGGTGTTGCAGCCTCTGGGGCCTTTCAGAAAAGGTGTGTATATACTGACAGATCATGTGACACTTAGATTGCATACAAGTGGACTTCATTTCACTAATTATGTGACTTCTGAAGGTAATTGGTTGCACCAGAAGTTTTTAGGGGCTTCATAACAAAGGGGGTGAATACATATGCACATGCCAATTTTCAGCTCTTTATTTTTTTAAATTCTTTTTTTATATATATTTCTCATTTCATTTAAAAACTAACACTATTTTGTGCAGATTCATCAAATAAAATTCTGATTAAAAAAAAGTTTAAATTACAGGTTGTAATGTAATAAAATAGGTAAAAAGCCAAGGGGGTGAATACTTTTGCAAAGGCACTGTATACAGTATAGAGCATAATGTTTAAACTGAGCATTTACCATTTCTTGGATGTTTGGAATAGATGGTTTTGTCCTCTTTTCATCTTTCATAGAGTCTTCATGGGCCTCTTCTAGCAAAGGCCTCTCCTGCCCTTGGGTAAGAATTTGGACCGGCTCTTCGTAGACTTCATCCTCCTCCTCCTCCTCCTCATCGCAGCCAAACTTCCTTTGAGAAAGATTTCCCTGGTCATCAATCTTCTGTGGTGACTTGGTGTCCTCTTCGCTGCCAATGTCTGGAAGCTCTTCATCATTGATGTCGTCCATCAAGGCGCAGCTGCGCAGTTTAGTGACCCCCATGCTATCCCTCTTCAGAAGTTTCACAAAATTACTCTTGTGATTGGACTCGGGCTGGTTTGGTTCAAGGAGTTTGTTCCTTAATGGGAGTTTGGGCAAGAAACCACCAAATGACAGTCGTGATGTAAGGGATTTAGTCTTCATCTTGAGAGGAGCAGTCACATTAGGTTTCTCATCGTGGGCAACCTGGTCCTCCAATTCAGTGTTATATGGATTGTCAGCGATCAAACCCACAGTTGTAGACCCATAGTCTACAACAGTTAAGGATTCTGTCTCTACAGTGCGTTTGTCAGAGGTGCTTGCAAACTGAGGCAAAGGTGCAGTGCAACTAGACATCACATCAGTGGATTCGCTTATCATGCGCTCAGGTTTTGACTGCAGATCTGCAAGGGTCATTCGCCTGGTCTTTGTTTTCTTTGGTGATAGTTGATCAATTGATGCTGTATTATTAGTGGGAAAGCTTTCTGGTTTAAGAGGAATAAGGCAGTGTTCCTCTCCCAGTTCAGAATTGAATTTGTCCGGAAAGTTAGCAGTAATTTCTGTCATGTGACCATGGGGTACATCAGAGGGACTTGTCAACAGTTCCATTTGTGTTGTGACAGCTTTTGTCATCTCCATTTCATGATCCTCATCAGAAATGCTACACCAAGGTTTGACTGTTGAACAGCTTGTTTCCGTAAAAACGGCTTGGTGTCTGGTAATTCCCATATCTTCCAAATTGGGGGGAACAGCTTCTAAATTGCGTTTGCAATTTCTCTTCAATGAAGAAACACCATTACTTGATGAAGGGCATTTGGCATTCATTGTGTTAATATGTTTGGATTCAGTAGCAACGGTATGGCTCTTTGTCAGTTCTATGTCATCAGATCCAGATGATATAGGTGTCTTAATATCACAGAGGGCTTCAACTCCGAACTGAGATGTTAGCTCCACATGTGCAGGATGTGAAACAATTTCCTCTATGTATGTTCTCTCCGCAGTGAGAGAGTGGCTCATCTCCAAACCATTGTCATCTCCTGAGAGAATAAGTGTTTCATTAGAAGGTAGTACATGGGATAATCTCTGGTCAAACTTGGTTTTGTTTAGAGAAGGCTTCTCCATCCCAATGGATTTGGAATCAATAGCAACAGTCTGGCTCCTTGTGATTTCCATGTCATCCAGAATAGATTCTGCTCTACACAAGCTTTCTTTGTATTTCCCTGCTTGATGGTTACTTGTGGGGAATAATCTGTTCTCTGTCATTTTTGGGCCAAGTCTGTGATCAATAAACACATTGAGAGCTTTGGTCATGTCCATACCACACTCGCTCTCCTCTGAGATATGGCTAGGTTGGTTGTAAGGTGGCATGAAGGATACACTTTTCCTTCTAGGGTTCTGAATGGGATTGACAATATCGAGGCTTTTAGTGTCAATGGCAACCGTCTGACTTCTTCTGATTTCCATGTCGTTATCTGGGTCAGGTATGGCTTCAGAGACACTGTTCCCTGTGCCTAGTCCCTGACACACACTATGAACATCCTCTGAGAACATGTTATATTTAGTGGAGGTGGGTACATGGGATAATCTCTGGTCAAACTTGGTTTTGTTTAGAGAAGGCTTCTCCATCCCAATGGATTTGAAATCAATAGCAACAGTCTGGCTCCTTGTGATGTCCATGTCATCCAGAATAGATTCTGCTCTACACAAGCTTTCTTTGTATTTCCCTGCTTGATGGTTACTTGTGGGGAATAATCTGTTCTCTGTCATTTTTGGGCCAAGTCTGTGATCAATAGACACATTGAGAACTTTGGTCATGTCCATATCACACTCGCTCTCCTCTGAGATATGGCTAGGTTGGTTGTAAGGTGGCATGAAGGATACACTTTTCCTCTCAGTCTGGCTCCTTGTGATTTCCATGTCATCAGAATCTACTCTGAAAGATGACTGGCTTAAGGCGCTTCCCCCAATCCATGGCTGGTCAAACTTTGCACTTTGAACAGACTGAAATACTCCTTTACCGTCTATCAAAGAAGTACAACTCTCAGTCAGATCCGTATTATCTTGTTCAGTTTGCATCAGGGATGGGTTCATAAAGTGAAGCCCCTGTGTAGTAACTGAGCCCACCGGACAGTCTCTCCTCATTGTTGACATAGTTTGTGGCTGATTCTCTTTATCTTCTCCTGACCTACGAGCATTAAGTCGGGCAAAACCTTTTGTGTCTACTTTTTCTGGAGGGGGTGCATTACTATTTAACACCACTGGAGTTGATGATTTAGGAATCATAGGATTCACCTTGGATCCACTTGACTTTGATAGACTTGCAAGGAAATTTTCGAACTCTGGATCTATAATTCTGGCTGGGTTGGAGGCATTTTTAAATGGAGCGCAACTCTCTCTTGCTTCTTTGAAACACCCATTTTCTGTGTTGTCCATTGGGAAAGCATCCCCACAGGTAGGCATACCTGCATTACTCTCATCTGCCACAATTATTGGTGATTCTGATTCAATGATAATTGTGTGACAGTGAGTGGCATCCATGAATACGGAGTCTTCTCCATTGAACATCACTGTATTCTCAGCATAAACATTCTGGGCATCACGGTTGAACATGGCATTTTCCTGTTAGGGAAAAGATTGACATCAGTGACTTTCATCAGACAGAAGAACACATTTTCATAACATTGTGAAACAGTAGCCTAAGTGGGATGGACATGAGTACTTGAACGGATGGAAGCCGTCGCATCATCCCATGAGGATGTCAATTGATGTTCAAAGAAATAGGATTCAGCGATAGAACGATAATATCATTTATGCACAATATTTAAAAAAAAATATTTTAATAATAATAATTTTATTATTCTTTTAATTGACATTAAAACAACCACAACTTTGTTTTCTATGATGACTAGAATGCACGAAAAACACAACATATACTACACTACTTCTGTACCAACAGTTTATCACCATTACCGGTACATTGCACATTGAACATTGCATCATTTCAAACTCAGTGATTGAAATCATGGCTTACCTTATTTCTATGTTGTAAGACATGGAGGGGAGCATTCAACAAGGTTTCTATGCCTATATTAAGGGATCAAAATAAATGAACGAACAGCACATTAGAATGTCTTAAAACAGAAATTATCTGGGAATGCAGAACATTAACTAGAAAAATCCTAAGGATTACCTGTTATTGGTTGAGTCCCATCCTCCATGGTACCCATATGTACCCTTAAGATGAAAGAGAGAAAAAAGCATTAGAACAACCAAACAAAATAAGTGTATGGTAGATCAGAGTTCAACTGATATAAATTATGGCAACTAAGTATTATGATTATAGTATCTATCATCATGATTGAAACTTTTGCTTTGGCTTTTATTTTGTTTTGTCTCAGAATAAAACATGTAAAAAGGGGAGGCAAAATAAGCTATTGCTTCAGCCTACACCTTTCTGTTCATTTTTTTGTTTTACATTTTAATTAATGCCTTATTGATGTGTTTTCTATGTTCATACACAAAAAAGACAGAAATAAATAACAGCAACAGCAACAACAACAACTGCTACCTCTACTACCACCACTACCTTTTCAAGCATGGAAAAATGGGTTAACATAGCCCACTAGATCATTGGTACTTTAGCAAGCTAGTAGACATCATCTGGAGAGAGACAAACTAAGCCATCATACTGATCGGTTCACACATCATTTCTTGTTTGCATGGAAGACGACCTCTGATCACATACAGAAGGGAAACCCGGGAGACATTTTACAAGGGTCTTATCGGAATGATAAATCGACTGATTTCCCCCTGCTGAATCGGGAGTTGCCGTCTAACAGGCTAGTTTTGAAGAGCATGCCAATGGCACTAGTTGTGCAGGTCTGGATTTCTAGTCAAGCTTTATATGGGTCCATCTCAGAGTGTCAGCCTCTAGTGTAGTATTTACAAGTTTGCACTGACTTGGCTGTATCACAATATGGATTTAGACTTACCTCTTATCAAGATTTTCTGCCGCTGTCAATACAAATGAACAAAATCAGTCATGTACAACAGTTCAACCAATAGGGTGACCTATCACGCATCATGGCAACTATATATATATTTTAGATGAAGCAGCAATATGAAGAATCATATATTATTGCAAAGATAAAAAGAAATAGAACATGGAAGAAGCAAGCTTACTCATTGTTAGATGTTGTAGAGGACTACAGACTGGAGAGCCATTTTTCATGTCTCTATAAATCAAAAGGGCACATTTTAGCATGAGCTGAATCCTGAATTGAATCAGATGCATTCTTATACTGTAGATACATTTGTCAATATTTATTTTTGATAAAATGGCTGGGCTATATATCTTTTTTAGGCTATAGGCGAATACTTACTGTGAAAACAGCAGGACATCATCGGACGGAGCAAAACTGACTCTTTTTGAGTTCCTCATTCTCTCCACGGGCTTAGCAATTTTCACCTTGAAACCCCCCCCCCAAATACTTAAATCAGTAACATGACAACTAGCCTAAGCCTTGCTTGGTAGTTGAGAGAGACCATGATTCCTGAACATGTTATCATTACACTAGATTGTGTGGTATGGCTGTCAAAAGATTACTTATCTATTACTGTAGGTTGTAAATAACACTAGCCGTGACATGTTTGTTGAAAGACGTAATTATTACTGTATGTCAACTGCACATGTTATCAATAACAATAGTTTATCATGGTATGGTTGCTGAAGCAGATGATCATATAGGCCTATATGATTAATGTACATGATGTGTTGTCATTAACACTTCTCAAGTATCATTAATTAATATGCCATTTAGCTGACACTTTTATCCAAAGCGATTTACATTGCAGTGAGTACATACATTTTACTGTATATATATTGTCCCAGGCAACATATATACTGTAGGGTAGCATCACTTACCTGATGTTCCTCTTTCTCTGGACCTATTAATTTGTCAGACGTCTGCTGAGTTTTCAGGATCTGAATAGATATCAAATGAAATACTGTTAATTAAAAAGACTTAAATGTGTAGTCCAAAATATATTGTTAGAATATTTGGCCTTTTCAACTTTCCATCTGTTAGATGCACTGATGTACTAACCGAGGAAATACGCCTTGTGGAGGATGATTTTCTGATGATCTTCTGATCTTGATCATTGCTACAAAGAGGAAACCAAACACAAACTTAACAAGCCATTCTTGAAAGGTAAAAAGTGCAAGAGACAATCATTGAGAAAGACATTGATGACATGAGACACATCAAGAGACACGTGTAATTTATTCATGTTGCATTTAGTGCCAGTTCATAAAATGCATTTGTTTGTGATTTATGCCTCATCACTGAATCAGGCTACAGTACATGTAGAATATTAAGAAGAAAAAAAGATAGGATATTGCTAGCTTACAGTAGTTACCAGTAACTGCAATAGACCTATCGCTAAGCCACGCCCCAAAATAGAAATTGTCCAATCATATCACAGCAAAAGTCATTAAAGGCAGAATCATCTTTAAAAAGCATGTCTATTACTTGCTGTGGTAAATCAGAAATTTGCCAACTCCCGCCATTGTAAGTCATTCAGTCACGGTCAGTCAGTCACTGTCAGCTGAAGCGTTGTTTGTTTGTTTGTCCGAGTTTTAGCGACAGGTCCACAGCTGGGCTACAATCAAGCTGACACTCATTACTGTACATAAGTGAACCGTGTCATGTCTTTGAATGCAGCACCTGAATAGATATTCTTAGTAGTTTATACAACCCCGACTACAGATGAAGAGATGAACATCTTGAAATTGACAGAACAACCTTTGAATTTAGAGAGAATTTAGTGTTAATGTGTCACTCACTCGATCCTAGATGCATCGGTCGGCTCCATCTGTCAGCCAAGAAACACACATGTATACTCAGTATAATACTGTCAGATCAGAAACACATATGTACTGTCAGATCAGAAATGGGTTGGATTCATTCAGTACTAGCTGACTTATGTAAGTGTACCGTACGAAAGCACCTGCTACTTGTGATAACCTACGTTGGGTCAAACTGGTACAAACACGCCTGGACGTTGACACATGGATAATTTCTTGCCCCGTAAACGAGACTTCAAGTTAATATAGGCCCTATACATATCATATACATATCATATACATATCATATACATATCATATACATACATATCATACGGCCAGCTTCACAGACAAGGCTTAAACCTAATCCTAGACTACCAAGAGCATCTTCAATGGAAATGTTCCCATAAAGTCTCGTGAACCGGGGATTACGGTTGATTTTATTTGTACATAGCAAGCGTCTAAATCACAGGTCTGTCCATGTGTAACGTTAATGATCAATTAATACATTTATGAACGTGGAACTTGTGTGCATTGCTAGCTAGCTGTATCATATCCAATACTGTTTGTAACTCGTTCAAAGATGAAGCCTGATACATTAGAACAGCTAGCTAGTCATAGAACCAGAAAACAACAGGAAATGAATTGTACCAACGAAACTTTGTCACATACCTCGAGCTGAATGCCAGACCGTACCGTTCAAATGATATATTCTCTAGTTGAACCGTGTTTTCATGTCGCTCGCTAACTTATTTTTCTTGTTCTTTTGTAGCTAGCTAAGGTTGGAGTTACCAGTTTTGAATTTAACCGCCCTCTATTGCGCATGCGCATTTATGTCCACTTCTTCTTCGTCTTCTTCTTTTGGTTCTAACGGCAGCGTGCATCCTTGGTGTTGCATTACTGCCATCTTCTGGAGTTAGTTAACTCCTACAATGTCCGTTTTTATCCGATTTTTCCTATCAATCCTGTTCGCTTAAGCAGATATTACTGCCATCTTCTGGACAAACATTCAACCAAGGAGGTTGCCACAGCCCTTGCTCTGTAGTGCTATTATTTCAATCCTCTGTAAGTGCTATATTTCATGTGGAAATGTCACAGGATTAACTTTCTCCATTGTTTTCGGTGATTCAAGCTTTGATTAAGTACTACTGTATTGGCTGTTCTCGAACAACAATCCCTTCAACTTGGTTTTCACTGACATTTTCAACCTGTCACTGGCCGCGGCAGTTGTCCCCACGGGCTTCAAGTCAACAATCATTGTTCCGGTGCCAAAGAACTCTGCTGCAGCGGGCCTGAATTACTTCCGCCCCGTTGCGCTCACCCCCATCGTCATGAAGTGCTCTCAACCTTCGAGAGGTTGGTCCTGGCCCACCTAAAAACTCCACCTTCCCCCCACACTAGACCCCCGCCAGTTCGCCTAGTGCAAGAACAGATCAACGGAGGACGCCATCTCCACGGCACTTCACTCCACGCTGACCCACCTAGATACAAGCAACACCTACGCAAGGATGCTGTTCATTGACTTCAGCTCAGCATTCAACACCATCATCCCCTCCAAGCTGGTCACCAAACTCAGTGACCTTGGTGTCAGCACCTCCCTCTGCAACTGGACCCTAGACTTCCTAATCAACAGACCCCAGCTCGTCAAATTGGTCAACAGACCCCAGCTCGTCAACTCCTCCTCCACCCTGACCCTAAACACCGGTGTGCCACAGGGCTGTGTCCTGAGCCCTCTACTCCCTCTTCACCTACGACAGCGTGCCGATACCACAGTGGTAGGCCTGATAAGTAACAATAACGAGTTGGCCTACAGGGAGGAGGCGGTGTGTGGTGTGCTGACAACAATCTGGCCTTCAATACCAGTAAGACCAAGGAGATCATTGTGGACTTCAGGAAAACTAGGGGCTGCGTACACTCCCACATCTACATCAATGAGATGGAGGTGGAGTGTATCCCCAGCTTCAAATTCCTGGGTGTCAACATCTCCGAGGACCTCCCTCAACTCCTCTTCCCTGGTCAAAAAGGCGCAGCAGCGCCTATACTTCCTGAGGAGATTGAAGAAAGCCCAGCTGTCTCCCAGGATTCTGGCCAACTTCTACCACTGCACCATTGAGAGCATCCTAAACAACTTCATCACAGTGTAGTACGGCAACTGCATTGTGTCCAACCGGTCGGCACCAGTACATCGGCACCAAACTCCCTACCATCAAGTCCCTCCAGGCAGACCGGTGTCGGCGCAAGGCGACAAGCATCATCAAGGACACCTCATACCCCAGCCACGATCACCTACCATTTTATTGCTAAAGCTATCATTTCTAATTGAAAAGCAATAGGTGTTTGTCCATATGAGCAGTCAATGGTGTCATTGGTGGTTTAAGCTTAGCATTCTGAACGGTAGTGTTTCCCATTTGAACACAAGAGATTTTAATCAATGAAGATTGTGCCAAATGTAGAGAATTGTGTGTAGTGTTTTGCAGAAAATGTGGTTTAGAACTGCAAAATGAGTGAAACGCAGGAAATGTTTGCAGACTTGGTGTAAGATAAAGTACAGTTTCAGGTTTTGGTCATTGGTTTTTGGTCAAGTTCCAGTGTTAGTGTGTAAGCAATAGAAAAAATGCGTCATGTTTTGTATGTTTTAATGTTTTTTGTACAATTGATCTTATGGTCAAGTGCGGGCCCTGTGTCGGAATACTAGGCTTAATAAATTGAATAGACGCCCATTTTTTCCAAATCGTTCCACACAGCCCGGTAGGTGGCGGTAATGCACCTTAAGTTGGTTGCCGACCGCCAGTCAAATGAGAAGAAGAAGAAGGTTTTTAAAAACTCTTTCAGCGCCATTCTAGTAACTGGCAGTAAGTAGTGGCACTGCCTGGTAACTCCTAGCCTGCTATCTCCTCTGAGTTTAAGGTATGGTTGGTTTTATCTATGTTACCTATCTGTATGTAGCTGCTGGCCGGCAACACACTGAATACATCTAGATAGAAGTGGTGAATTGGTTCGCTTCTAGTGTGGAGGTAAACTAGCTAAGTTAGTTAGTTTGCAAGAACGTACGCTAGCTCAGGGTAGGAGACACTCCCTGTTACTGCTCAGCAAGGATGTGTACTTGATCAGCTGAATCAGGTGTGCCGGTGGTGGAACAGATCACATATGTGGAACGGCTGGGGGTCCCCGAGGAGAGGGTTGAAAACCACTGTGCTAGATAGCTATATTTGTTGTCGCATAACACATAATACGGTGGTCTTTCCCCCCCCATTTTTCCCCATTAAAACGCAGTTATTACCTGTCACGATGGCGTCAAAACTTCCCAAATTCGAACAGAAAACAGCTGTCCTCAAGCCTCACAATCACAACATACCAACATTGGCAACACGGTAAATGAGAGATGGTCTGTCGAGTCTTGTTTAGAAAAGCTTTGGTCTAGCTGCTGCTAGCTCACTCAGTGCCGTAATGTAAACACTACTTATAGCCTTGTTCTGTGCATGTACCTCTTTTCCAGAACGAACCTTCCTGCTAAAGTGAATAAAGCCGGGTAAGATTTCATACATTGATGTAGTTTTGTTTTTCCAATTTTACAACCTTGTTGTTTAACAGTTTGTACATTTTGATAGACCCTCTAGCAGATATGGGCACCAGACAGAATTGAGGGACCAGAATCAGCTCTTAGTGGTCGCCAACGAGGAACTCCAGATCCATCTGACTGAAACTAAGGTAGGTTGGCTTTAATGTTTCCCAAGCCGACTCTTGTCATTCCAACTCAAAGCCACACTCTTCTAATTTGGGTTAGGGCTGATTTGTAGCTACATAACATCAAAGGGTGGATTACCAACAAAAAGGTTCAACAATGGACCAAAATGCGTCCATTCCATCTTCACAAAATAACACTTGATTCATCCTAGTGTTCAAGTAATAGCATTACGTGAGAAAAATATGTTTGAAGCCTAGTCTTTATCATTTGTACAGTTATACATTTGATTATACGGTTTCTGTGTGTCTTATGACAAAACGGGTAGATAGATTCATTGATCGTTCTTTGTGATTTTGTAATGATAAATAGCCTATATGTTAGGCTATTCCTCTATCAAATAGTAGGCCACTATTCCTAATCACTGAACATTGCAGGTTGTGGCTTATAGTAATGCTTTAACCATGTCCAATGCAAAGAAAAGCCACACTTTTAGATTTAGAAAGAGTCAAGCCTTTATCTTGCACTGTTTTTACATTCATTGTCTTTCATTTTCCCGGTGTTGTATGCAAACACTTTTTCATGTCATTTCACAGTTTAGAGTTGACCAGCTTGAACATCAGAACACTGACCTCCACGGAGAAAATGCAGATGTCCAGAAACGACTAAAGGAATGTCATGTGTTGCTAATTGCTGGGAATATTAATCCAGGTAATAATTTTACCCTCTTGACTGAAAATCCTTGAACTAATCCATTCAACTTCAATTCTACGTTGTTGTGAACTGATTAGCTTTCTATGAGCATAACCTTTTCCTCATAACTAAAATTCCTTAGTTTCAGGAGAGAGAATTGGAGAAACCAATCAGCACAATGAAGATCAACGGAGAGAGGTGATGGTAAGAACTTTTTGGTTCAGGATTTTTCCATCAGTATTAGGGCTCTTTTCCAGCTGACCATAAGAGAGGAAGTGGTGGCATTGTTTGAGGTGTGTCCTTGCGGGGACGTTTGATTGGTACTCATGATTGAGTGGTCAAGCCCTCAACACACCTCATTTGCTTGATTCTGTGTATCATGCGGCCCTAAAGTAAATCACTAACAAGCATCATTGTGATCCCTACAGTGCTGTTGGATGGTCTTCAAGATTACTCTATACTCTATAAGGCCATTCTAGGAATTGCCACTTTATCTATGTTTATCTTTCATTCAATCTGAAATGAATACCAGCTTTGCACTCACTCTCTGAGGAATGCAATTGTCAATAGGACAATTTATGACTACTGTATGTATATGTATACGTGTGTAATCGCATTGAACAGAATGCAGGTCTATGCTTGTTTTTTTTATGGTGTCTATCAAATTTATTTTCAGTGTTTTATCCTTGTAACTTGTTTGTATTGTAAGTGTGTCCGTGTCTGCAATTTGCTTTACAATGTATGCAAGTTTGTGATTTTGCCCCAACAGATATCACCACAAAACGTACAAAATGACTTCTGAGACACCCCTGAGTAATGGCGCCACGCCATACATTAGATCAACAATTCGTGACGTTAGAATTATAAGGTTCTATCTCCATTTTTGTCAAAATTGAGTTTTTTACATAATCTGATCCATTAGGTGTTTAATGCCTGTGTGGTATTATTTTAAAAATGTTGACATTTTTTAGTTAGTAATTCATAAAATACAAAGGTTCCATCTCACAAAACATAATGGAATGTAAAAACTTTGACGCTCAATATCTCTGAACTACCCTAAACGGAGATAGAACCTTATAATTCTAAGCTCACGAATTGTGTTTGGTTGTTAAAATAGAGCCCCAGTCTGACTCTTACTTGCTCTCATCTTTAATGATATAACCATAAACCTAGACACTGCAAGAAGAGACTGGGAAAAGACTACATTCGTCCTGAGTAGCAGGACTGGGACCTTGCTGTTAACATTAATGTTATGTCTTTCATCTCTAATTACACAGAATGTGTCCAGAGATCTGTTAGGTGAACTGAGGACTTTTGATGATGTGGCATCAAACATAAGTGCTCGGCTGGACGTAAGTGCTTTCGGTTTCATTCTGACATTTTAAGCAGAATATAATGCAATGCTTTCTTTGAGTTGTAGAGCATGTTTTATATTGGCCCCTCATTCATTTCCAGGGTATCTGCGGTGTCTTGAAAAGTAGTAAAAGTTGCTAAATCAATTTTGGGAAAATCAAGACCCTTAATAAGTATTAAAAAGTCTTATCACGATTTTATGAGGTCTTGAATTTTGTTGGTATTTTTCTGAATTAGACTCTGTCCAAAGAGTTTGAGTCCTATTTTTTTTTTGTAAAAGTTTGTGAATTTATTCGTTTTATTAAAAAACAAAGATGAACCGGAAATTCTGTTGTATGATGGTGGTGGTCTAGTCTATTCCAAACTAAAACTGTGAAGTTAAAGGTGTCACTGATGTAAACGGTTACAGCTTGAAGTGGCGGTGAGGTCTGGAAAAATATTGACAAGGTCTTTAAAAAGTCTGAGAAAGGTATTGAAATTAACCTCAAGATTCCTGTATATACCCTGATTTCCAGGATGTCCAAAAGACAATGCAGGATCTGACTGAAGCTCGGAAGCAGCTCATGCAGGAGAGGGAGAACTTTTCTTTCGATGTTGAAGAAATGGAGAAAGCTCTTGAGGAAGCAGAGAAGCTCTTATTGGAGTAGAGGAATTTGTATGTCCTTGCTTTGAATGTACTGTAAATGTAAAAAAAAAAAAAAAAAATTAAGATTGAATAACAATGTATCCCATCCCTTTCCTAACTTACCTTGATCTTTAATTGCAAATGAAATGCTATTCTCTTTATAAATGTTGTTACTCTTTTTAAAAAATGTACTGTAAATGTAAAAAAATAATAATTAAGATTGAATAAAAATGTATCCCATCCCTTTCCTAACTTACCTTGATCTTTAATTGCAAATGAAATGCTATTCTCTTTATAAATGTTGTTACTCTTTTTTTAAAATCCAGATTACTAAATTACTCTTTTAAAACCCAGTTGTCGCATCAAGTACATTTGTTACCGTAATAATTATGAATTATGTACACATATTCTGTGATATTTAGACAATAGAAAACCAAAATAATTTCTCCAAAGGTACACTATGCATCCGTTTAATGATAAATGGGATATTTCGTTTTGATTGAAAAAGACCATAAGTAGCTCATTTTTAACCTAGAACATTGTCAACATTCACAAATGAGGGCCACCTCGTGGCCACTAGTCAGAAAACAAGCAATGTTATTCCTCTACAACTACAGATATACTGTATTATAGACAATACAATACAAGCTATTCAAATGGTGCACTTTTAATAATAATGACCAGATGATGCCGGATGGAGGCCGGTTGTTGCTAAATAATTTCTCTGAATGCTTTCCTCAAATAATTTCCTTATTGTGTTATGTACCGTATGCAACAAAAGGCTTCATACGCCGACAACGTTTTTTTTGGGACAGGCTCCCTTGTTAAAGGTATCCAGGAAAATTAAATAAAAGATTAATAGAACTTTTCATTTTTAGTGTCACTGAGTCTGAATCAATTATTAGATGAACATGGTTTGGAACATTTTTGTTAATACTTAATTTACATATGGACTTTAATGTTTAGATTTATTGTCTGGATTGTTTGACTTAATACCAATGTCTGGTGCAAATTTCACTTGAATAGGCTCATTGGAAATACATTTACTAGACACAATGTTGATGTATTCAATACTTATTTCCCCCACTGTACTTCAGTGTGAACGGTCGGCTGGTATTGGCATACTTATTATGAATTTAGTAGGCAGTATGCAGTATATACTAATTGAGTATGTAGTATGCAGTATGCTAGTATGCGATTTCAAACACAGCCTATCACAAGTAGCCACAAGGTGGCACCGGCTACACTCGGTTTTTATCACAAGACGATCCAGAAACGCGTCGTACTTGGTGAAATCATGATGGAAACGAGGAGTGGTTCTTGAAATTCTTAATCTGACCCTTAGATGGCATGACAATGGCATTGTCTCCAAGGTTAGGTACTGGCTGCTGGGTAGGTAGCCGATGGAAACTGGTGTTGACAGCTGTCATGGACTCCCACTCTGCTCCTTTCTCTCTGTCTCCCTTACCTCTCTAACTATCTCTCATCTCCTCTATTCTATCTATATCTCTTCCCCCCACCTCTCCTCATTCTCATCCTCTCCTCTCTTTTCCTCTCCTCAATTCATCCTCTCGTCTGGTCTCCTCTCCTCCACTGTCCTCTCCCCATCCTTCTAAGTGAAACTGTTTATGAGGTAGTTAAAGTACAGGGGACACTATCTGCTTTGATGTGCAGCTAGGTGTATAAAACTTGTCTTAGCGGCTCATCCAGACTTAAGGCCGATTGAAACTTCTGCGTAAAATCTACGGCTTAGGCTACGGCGTAGCTTGCGTAGGCCCGCGTGGCTTGACGCGCTCCTCTCCAAAAATGTAAGTACGCGTCAGTTTCTACGCAACCGTAAGCTCTGTGATTGGTCCGCTTGGTAGCACATGATTCCGACAAGATTCCAACTCTCTCGTCGGCCAAAATGCGGAAGCCATGACAGAAATGTCATTTACTTTTTCTGTAATTACTTATTAATAAAGATTTGAAAAATTATGATAACCATCGTTTTATCTTAGTTTAATGTCATTTCAATGCAACATAGAACTTTTATTTCCAACAAGCATAACAAACAAAAAATCGCTATTATGCGGCTTTGAGTAGAGCGCCCTATGGAAGCGTCAGGCACAGCCTTCCTATAAGGAGCGCGATTCACATTGCGGCGGCACCCTTTGCGGGTTAATAACTGTGGTTTACCGTGGGTTAGGATAACAATTCAAACGTGTCCGGATAGGGGAGAGGACAGGGAATCTGAAACCATTTGAATGGTGTCGATACGACACTTCTATCACGATCGACACAGCTAGGAGCGAATTCCCGGGAAGAACTTGTCTCTCCCCCCGCTGTCAACAGGAGTTTCATCCACCAGGAAGCGGTGGTGCGCGCAGCAGCGGGGGGGGGGGGGGACCCGTCACTTACGGCCGAATATCTCCGCGTCACAATGGGTTAGAATTCCAAACAAAAATTCCCCATGACCAGAATAGCATGCTGAACACACTGCACTTTGAATGGAGTCTTAGTCATGTACCGTTAACGAGATAGAATAAGAAAAGCCTATTTTTCTATGCCGCTATGAGTACACCGACCAACGCGACGTGGTCCGCGTAGAACTAGAACGTAGAACTATAAACGTGGAGACCCCTTACGTAGGCTACGTAGGCTACGCGCGTAAATTCGACGCAGAAGCTTAAATCGGCCTTTAGGCTGAGGTAAACCTGCTTCCCTAGAAATGGCTGTTTGTAGTCAAAGAGCTACAATGTAGAACTCATGGGAACATAAGTTTATATAGACCTGGGCTTTAATGGGACATTGATGCAGAATATTGATCAGAAAATAGTTTTAGAGAGTTTAGCGGACTAGGGGGTGAACTATGATGAGATCTATTAGTGGACATGGGAGTTTCAGTTTTTCCTGTGTGTGTGTGTGTGTGTGTGTGTGTGTGTGTGTGTGTGTGTGTGTCAATATTGTGTCAGTAGTGTGTGCGTGTGTGTCAGTAGTGTGTGTAGGACCATGTTTGCCCTGTGACTACATGACGTTGTATGTGAACACAATCCGTATTTTCCAGTCAAGGGGTCGCAGCCAGGTCAGGTCGCAGGAAGGGCAAGACTTTCGCTCCATTTAGAATCTACGGTACACACACTGTATACTCCATATCCTACCCAGTTTATGCCTCTCTGATTGACTAACACACCAACCAATCAATCAACGTTCTACGGAAGCGTAGAAGGCGAGACCAAAATGCCTCAACTGACTCACTGAATGGCCACAGTGACAGTTGAATTGACAGGTGGAACAGATGAACATCTGCGGTTGGGTAATTTCAATCAGGTCCTCCTCTTTGGCCACCTTGTGGCGGCTCAAATGAAGAACCAGACATCTGGGGCCCAGACACCACATCAGAAAAGTATCTTACTCTGTTTTGTCTGTCTCTCTCTCTCTCTCTCTCTCTCTCTCTCTCTCTCTCTCTCTCTCTCTCTCTCTCTCTCTCTCTCTCTCTCTCTCTCTCTCTCTCTCTCTCTCTCTCTCTCTCTCACACACACACATACACCACACAGAAGGAGAGAGGAGAATAGAGAATGGTTGGGGATGAGGAAACTTTGTAAGAGAGGAAGAGACAAAGAGAGTGTGGGAGGAAAGAGAGAGAAAGTAGCTGAGAAAGATAGAGATACAATGAGAGAGAGATTGGTATGAAGGGAGGCAAAGAGGAATACAAAGAGAGAGAGAGAGAGAAAATAACAGAGGAGGCTATGACACACGGGGTTGTTGCCCCCAACGCCACACCCCCTCCCTCAGCATGCTGGGTAAACGTGCTTTGATTCCCCTGTATATAATTGGTGGAATGGGTACAGCACGATGGACTTGTTAAGCTTGTTAAGTGTAGGTACAAGGTTATAATTGGACAATTTAGGGCTTGAGGAGTGTCGAGAGTCAGATGTAATTTGGAGGTTGGAGAGGAAGAGGGGTTTGGCTGACACACACACACACACATATGCTCTCTCCCTCACGCACACACACATACGCTCTCTCACTAAGGTCAATGTTAGCAGACGGAAGGGGCGCTCGACTAAATGATGTTTTCCCAGGTGGGGGCAATTACCTAGGGTGTGTGTGTGTCTGTGTGTGTGCGTGTGCGTGCATGCATGTGTGTTTGTGTGTGTTTGTGCATGCGTGTGTCTGTGAAATTGCCTTCTCTGAGCCTATTTGGATTGGGAAGATATTATCAGCATCTGACTCGCTTTCACCTCTCCTTCCTACTCTCTCTCTCTCTCTTTCTCTCTCTTTTCTATCCATTTCTACCTATCTCTCACTATCCCTTGGTCTCCCTCTGCCGACATCTCTCATTGCATATTTACGTTGATACATTTGTGGACTTAGCAGTGAACTCACCTCTCTCCAGTCTGAGTAAGTAAAGAGTATCTAGTTTAAGCTTGGGTTACTGATAGTGTGATAGCTGTCTTGTTTTTTAAAAGTAACTAAGTAACTTTCTAGTGAAACCACTAGTTTCTGAGGCCTAACTTGGCTCATACATGTGACTAGTGAGTACACCTGCCGGTCGTTTAGTGCTCGTTAGTGGGGAGGGGCTACATGCCTGCTAGTCTTCAGCAATTACTGAACCTCCATTAATATCCATTAATAGCCTCTGCGACAGACTCCTTGACACAAAGACTCTGTGACAACAAGACAAGGGAGTCTATCTGTGGGAGTCCATCGAGGAAGGGCACTAGGAATACTAAATATCTTCTCTTCCGTTTTGATTGTTCTCTTGTCATATTTGTCTACTTTGAGTACACTTAGCAATTCCAACTTCTGTTTGTCTATTAACCCTCTACCACTCTACGGACTAATATCACAATGTGCTTTCTCCCTATTCCTGTTCTTCTGACACTAAGGAGGACACATACACTACATCCCCCCTCGCAACCCTTCCAATCTCATCTATCCACCTTCCTCAACTGACCATGACTTCATTGCCGCGGGAGGTCTTTGGAACTGCCAGTTAGCAGCCCGGAAAGTTGAGGCTATCTCAGCTTATGCTTCGTTCATGTCCCTCAACTTCCTTGGTCTCACTGAGACCCTGGATTTCACCTGAAAATACAGCTACACTAGCAGCCCTCTCTGACGCCTACTGCTTTTTCCCTAGACCCTCTGGTCGAGGGGGAGGCACAGGACTCCTCATCTCACCTAAGTGGTCACATACTGCCCTTCCCCTGTCACACCTGTCAATATCCTCCTTCGAACTCCATGCTGTCTCTGTCTCCTCCCCCGTCAAACTTCACATTGTTGTTATCTATCGCCCCCCAGGTCAGCTATGTCACTTCCTGGATGAGATGGATGCCCTTCTCAGCTCCTCCCCTGATGATCGCACTCCGCTCGTACTACTAGGTGACTTCAACATCCAGAAGCTTCATCCAGAAGAGAGAAGCTTCTCTCATGTGGAGTGCTAGACCTTCTCCTCTCCTTCGACCTCGCTCTGTCCCGCTCTCCTCCGACTCATAAGGCAGGCAATCAGCTCAACCTTGTCTTCACCAGATCCTCCCATACCTCCAACCTTACTGTTACCCCTCTTCCAGTTTATGATCATCACTTTGTATCCTTCTCCCTTCCCCTCAAAACCACTTCTTCCTTATCAGTCTCTAACCACTTTATACCCTCTCGTCGCAACCTAAGTACACCGTCCCCCACCACCCTCTCTTCTTCTGTCTTATCCTCCCTACCCTCTGTCGAATCCTTCTCCCTTCTATCCACTGACACAGCATCCTCCACCCTCCTGTCCGCTCTCACCTCATCATTCAACGCCCTCTGTCCACTAACCTTGAAGCCAGCACAATCATCTCCACGTGCTCCCTGGCTCTCTGAAATGCTACATGCTTGTAGAATAGAGCTCAGGGCAGCTGAGAGGACATGGAGAAAAACCAGCCTCCCTGATGGCCTTAACCTTTATCATTCTCTCCTCTGCAACTACGCCTCCTCTGCTTCAGCTGCTAAAGCATCCTACTATCATTCCAAAATAAAATGTTCTGCCTCTAATCCTAGAAAACTGTCCTCTACATTCTCCACACTCCTCAACCCACCTCCTCCCCTTCCTCCTTCCTCCCTGTCTGCCGATTACGTTGTCACCTACTTCAAAAAGTAGGTTGATGACATTAGCAGCACCTTTCCCCCATCTCCTACCAAAGCTGCTAACACCCCTTCCAGACCTTCTGCTCTACACTCTGTCTCCGGCCTATCATCTTTCCCCCCCCTCTCCCCTGATGAGATTCTCACACTGATCCAAGTGGGCAACCACCTGCCTTCTCGATCCCTCCCCTCTTCTCTAATCCATTTCCTCCGACATCCTTCCTTCCCTTACCACTGTAATCAACTCCTCCTTATCCACGGGATCTGTCCCGGCTGCCTTCAAGATAGCTAGAGTCAAGCCTCTCCTCAAGAAACCAACCCTTGACTCGTCCTCTGTCCACAACTACAGACCGGTATCCCTTCTCTCGTTCCCTTCCAAAACCCTTGAATGTGCTGCATCTAAACAAATCACTGACTATCTCCGGAAGATGGAACATCTGGATCCCACCAATCCGGCTTCTCCTCTGTTCTCATCCTCCTGGACCTGTCTGCTGCCTTCGACACAGTCGACCACCAGATCCTTCTCTCCATCCTCTCAGAACTGGGCATCTCTGGCACTGCACACTCCTGGTTTGCTTCCTACCTTGTGGGTCACTCCTACCAAGTGACTTGGAGTGAATCGTTGTCTTCTCCACAAACCCTCACCACTGGGGTACCCCAGGGCTCTGTCCTAGGGCCCCTACTGTTCTCCCTCTACCAAGTCTCTTGGCTCGGTAATCTCCTCACATGGGTTCTCCTACCACAGCTACGCAGATGACACTCAACTCTTCCTGTCCTTCTGACCTACATCTGGCAACACATGTCTCTGCATGTCTCGCCGACATCTGTATGGATGTCAGCCCACCATCTCAAGCTCAACCTTAACAAGACTGAGCTACTCTTCATCCCTGGGAAAGCCTGCCCTCTCCAAGACTTCTCCATCACAGTCTCTACTCTACTCCACTCTACTGTAACCCCCTCCCAGACAGTGAAGAACCTTGGAGTGATCCTGGACAACCGCCTATCCTGTGTGGAGAACATCGCGTCGACAGCACACCCCTGCAGATTCTTCCTTTACAACATCAGAAGGATATGACCATTCCTCACCAGAGAAGCAGCGCAACTCCTGACTCAGTCACTGGTCATCTCCCACCTTGACTACTGCAATGCACTCCTGGCCGGGCTCCCCGCCTCCGCCATCAGACCTCTGCAGCTCATCCAGAACGCTGCTGCCTGTCTGGTGTTTAACCTCCTCAAATCTTCTCATGTCCTCCCCCTCCTTTGCACCCTTCACTCGCTCCCGATAGCAGCTCAGATCAGATTAAAGACCCTGGTGCTTGCCTACCAAGCAGCAAAAGGGACACCCCCTGCCTACCTGTAGGCAATGGTCACCCCCCAAACATCAGCCCGTTCACTCCGCTCCTCCACCTCTGCTGGCCAACTGGCCCCACCACCTCTACGCCAACATGGCAGTCGCGCTGCCCGGTCACTTCACTACACTGGCTCCCTGCTGGTGGAATGAGCTGCCCACGGCTGTCAGAACTGCAGAGTCACTACCCATCTTCCGTCGGAGACTGAAGACCCATCATTTCAGGCTACACCTTAACTGCTCCTCCTGAGACATCTACTACTCCCCAGCACTGCATCTCCTGAGACACCTGCCTTTCCCCTATACTGTGTCTCATACGACTTCTACTGCCCCCCTTGTACTGTTTCTCCAGGGTTAATAAAAAAAACATATCTTCTATCACAACGACTGCCAGTGGCCCCTGGCCTAAGCTAGATTACTCTTCCTGCTACAACTGGTGAATTTATGTTTCACTTGCTTAGTCAAATGTATCGATTGTAAGTCGCTTTGGAATAAGGCGTCTGCTAAATGCCAACAATTTAAAATCTAAATGTCATTGTTTATATCCCTACCCTGACACTCTCTCCTCTCTCACTCTCTCTCTCCACCCACTCCCCCTCTCTTTCTCTCTCTCTCTCTCTGGATTTCCATTACATAGCTCACCTACAGGTGAAAAATAACAGGATAAATGAAAATGTCTAAACAGTAGATATCATGGAGATCTCTTCTTTATCATCTTCTTCATCACAGGATGAATTTATTTAACCAGGGTCCTATTCATTCATACATTCATTCCCAGGGACAGTAGAATCACTCATAGAGCCAGACTGAGTGGGATGTCTCGTCGGGGAACAGTGTGCAGACTTTTGCGTTGAGTCATATTGTTAATGAGAAGCTGTGTCTAATCCGCTCTTGTGTTTGTGTGTGTTTAATAGAGCTCCCTATTCTGCCCTTCTACTGATTGGATAGAAGCCACACACACCAGCTGTTTCAATCATTTCATAGTGTGTGTGTGTGTGTGTGTGTGTGTGTGTGTGTGTGTGCGCGTGTGTGTGTGTGCGTGTGTGCCCCATTATAACCCCCATAGGCCGAAATCGCTCACAGGTGACTTTGTTTATTTGATCTCAATTAAGTCTCCATCTCTTTCCACATGGAAGTCTGACCCCCAACTCCAGGAATTCCCCCCTTAACACTAGAACAGCCATGAGTGAGTAAAGATTTTTTTTTATATCTTTGCACTCGATCAAATTTCAGGACCCTCCTTTCATGACTTTTCCTAGATATGTGCGTTCTACCACCCAGTATCCTTACACTTTCAAAATCACATCAGGATAAGCTAATATAAAGCTATTTCGCTAGTGGTCATTGTGTGTAAATAGCAGCTTGAGCATTGTAAAGAGGGGACACAAGAGGGGTCATTTGACCCCGAGGCGGCTCTTTTAATAGGTAAAAAAGGCACGGCTGTATTTTTAAAGAATGTATGTAAAGCACTTCGAATTGTCCCTGTTGTATGAAATGTGCTATACAAATAAACTTGCCTTGCCTTGCCTAGTGTTAATAATCCCGACAGCATTCCGCGGATCGTGATGACCTCGAAAAACATGGATTCATTTGGAGGCCGCCCCTGGTTTAACAACGTGTCGTTTTTATTCACGCTCCAGCAGACGGAAACACCTCCGAATTCCGAACACACATGGGCTCAATTATACCTTGAATTCTGAAAAAAGTCAAGTTGGCAACAAGGAAAATATTCCTCTAATCTAGGGGTCTTCCTAGCACTGGGTGCGAAGGGGGGGAATTTCTGTTTTTTTAATTGAGACCAGATTTGACCACTGTAGTCTATTGCTGCAGCGGTATGGTTTTTCTAAAAGGGCTATTTTGGTTGTACGTGAACAAATGTCAGATATTTCTCTTTAAACAAAATGTCCTGCCTTGCATTATAGAAAGCAGATGGTGTGGATCAGAGAAAGAAAACACTGACTCCCACAAGAGAGAGAGAGGACTGGGGGGGCGGGGGGTGGGGGGGGGAGTATCAGAAGCCCCCCAAACACCACACACACACACACACACACACACACACATACATCACAAAAGTAACAGGTAGGATTTCATAATAACCATAAGTTCAGTTGATCTCTGGCTGTCTGTCTGTCTGTCTGTCCGTTTGTCTGTCTGTGTCTTGCTCTGTTTCTCAGTTTTCCTCCATCATTCCGTTGACAGGAGCGTTGGCTATCCCCCAAATACACACACACACACACACACACACACACACACACACACACACACACAGATCATGAAGAACCATACATGCACATTCTGATCGGCCCTCCCTGACAAACAGACCCACCAACATTGTTTTGAAATCATGAAAAGTCATCACACCCACAATACGCCTTCATCTTTTAGGGAAAACATTCCCATTGTGCCATTATAAACATTAACATACTAAGGCAGACGGCAGGGAGCAAAGAGCGGAGTGATAATTGAATGGAGGTATCTTGCAGCCTGCTGGCTCCACCCCCAAGCCTTATATGGACTTCCTGCCCAAATGAGGTAATCCTTATATGGACCTCCTACCCCTACGAGATAAACCTCTGGATCGTTAAGCCACCAGGGCTTGGGGATAAAAGAGGGAGCGAGCTGCCAAAAGTTGAGGAGGTACCAGGAGGAAGTATCTGTGTGATTACCTGAAGGTAACTGGACTGCCTTGGAGAGAAGCGTGAGAAGTAACTGTGGGATTACCCATTGTGAGCTGGACTGTCAGATTATCTCATCTATCCACCTTCCTCAACTGACGATGACTTCATTGCTGCGGGAGGTCTTTGGAACTGCCAGTCAGCGATCCGGAAAGCCGAGGCTATCTCAGCTTATGCGTCGTTCATGTCCCTCAGTTTCCTCGCTCTCACTGAGACCTGGATCTCACCTGAGAACACTACGACACCAGCAGCCCTCACTGATGCCTACTCCTTTTTTCATTCCCCCAGACCCTCTGGTGGAGGGGGAGGCACAGGACTCCTCATCTAACCTAAGTGGTCACACACTATCCTTCCCCTGTCACACCTGTCAATATCCTCCTTCGAATTCCATGCTGTTTCTGTCTACTCCCCTGTCAAACTTCACATTGTTGTCATCTATCGCCCCCCACGTCAGCTCGGTAACTTCTTAGATGAGATGGATGATCTTCTCAGCTCCTTCCCTGATGATGGCACTCCGCTCGTACTACTGGGTGACTTCAACATCCAGTCAGAGAGGCTTCTCTCATCTGGAGTACTTGACCTTCTCCTCTCCTTCGGCTTCACCCTGTCCCACTCTCTTCCGACTCATAAGGCAGGAAATCAGCTCGACCTTGTCTTCACCAGATCCACCCATACCTCCAACCTTATTGTTACCCCTCTCCCAGTTTCTGATCATCACTTTGTATCCTTCTCTCTTCCCCTCAAAACCACCTCTTCCCCATCAGTCTCTAACCACTTAAGACCCTCTCGTCGCAACCTACGTACCCTCTCCAGCGTCAAGCCTCTCCTCAAGAAACCAACCCTTGACCCGTCCTCTGTCCACAACTACAGACTGGTATCCCTTCTCTCTTTCCCCCCTTGAACGGGCTGCATCTAAACAACTCACTGACTATCTCCGGAAGATGGAACACCTGGACCCCCACCAATCCGGCTTCAAGGCTGGGCACTCCACCGAGACTGCTCTCCTTGCTGTCACGGAGGCCCTCCACTCTGCTCAAGCTTCCTCCCTCTCCTCTGTTCTCATTCTCCTGGACCTGTCTGCGGCCTTTGACACAGTCAACCACCAGATCGTCCACTCTACTGTAACCCCCTCCCAGACAGCCAGGAACCTTGGAGTGATCTTGGACAACCACCTATTTTGTGCGGAGAACATCGCTCCTTCTCAGGTGCAGCACAGAAGGCCTGTCAGGATCTGAAGGCCGACCAGGCGACGCACTACGAGGGGCTGAAAAAGCAGATTCTGCGCCTGTATGGTTACACCCTCAGTAGTAGGTTGCAATGATTTCATGATTGGTGGAATAATCCTACAGCATCCTGCCGATTGCAAATGCACAATCTGATTAGGCTGGCCAAGAGCTGACTAACTGCTGGAGAAAGTGGTCATGGACAAGTTTCTACACTCTCTACTAAAACGTTAGCTAGCCAAGCCAACCCGCAGAGCACGGATCAGCTGGTGGAATTGGTGGAAGGTCAACAGGTGGCTTTGGAGGGCATGCGCAGAAGGACCACTGAAGCTGGAAACCACCACTTGCCAGAAGGAGCAAAAAAAGACAGAGGACCATGCCTGGCCCCGGCCAAGGATGGGGGGACACTAAAAGCCAGCTCCCCGAGATGATTCCCCTTCCTTAACATGGACAGCAGGAAGTGTTACGAGTGTGGTGAGCTAGCAC
This sequence comes from Nansenia antarctica, assembly GCF_963989245.1. Taxonomy (NCBI): domain Eukaryota; kingdom Metazoa; phylum Chordata; class Actinopteri; order Argentiniformes; family Microstomatidae; genus Nansenia; species Nansenia antarctica. The sequence goes on along the minus strand of NC_137688.1, from coordinate 60,644,405 downwards.
ACACAGCCTGGACCTGTCCGAACCGATGGCTTTGGCCTCAGCCAGTGAGGTAGCCATTGGGAATTCCTGCAGGTTGCTGATAGCTTGCTGGGCTGAGGAGAGTAGACCTTCCTCTGTCACCTGTAAGAACCAACGGAAAAGACACAGTACTTTTGGACTCTGGGAGTATGGTGACCCTGATCCAACCATGAATTTGCCATGTTCCCGATCCTGACTGACATCATGGCCATCACGCACATACACGGTAAGACCAAAGACTACCTCACTACTGTCCTCCACCTACAGACCACAAAGGGACACTACACAGTACAAGTGGGAGTCATACCAAACCTGCCTGTGTCGGTCCTTAGATTCCCCCGAGATTCTGCCTACTGTGCCAGTGTGTCCGGAGACAGCGGCGTACGGAGGGAACCAAGGATCGATTGTAAGCCGCTTTGGAATAAGGCCTCTGCTAAATGACGAAAATGTAAAAAATGTAAAATGTATGGAAATCCAAAGGGAGGAGGAAGCCGGAGAGGAGTGAGCGCCGCCAGAAGGAGTGAGGCTTGGATGTGTGGATTACAGGAAGTGGACCACCAGGCATCAACAGACCCCTGCTCTGAAAGTGACTCGGGGGAAGCAAGACGGGAGGAATGTGAGGTGAGTTTGGGTGACCTGATCCCGATGGACTACGAGGCGGTGTGGTTCAGAACAGCCCAACTAGAGGATCCCAACCAGGCCAGCGTTCTCCAGCAGCTGACCGTGGTGGACGGAAAGCCCATGGAGGGGGTAAGACAGATCCCATTTTGCTATAAAGAATAAATTAGCCTGCAGTCGCAGTTGGCACACTCCCACCTTCTTTGGGCTCACCCAGGGGTAGAGAAGACCTTACACTGGATCAAGGCACAACACTAAACAAACACATACAAAATGGCGCCGGTTGGGTGGCTGCCAGTGAAACAGCTCAGTCTTACTTCTACTTTTTAGCCCTTTTTTAGCCCTTTTCAACCTTTTATTTCAAACTTTTATCTTTTATCTTTTAACCGGAGTGCTCAATATGTGCCTGATAAACGGAGGAATGCGGGTGTATTCCAGAGAGGAGCTCATTGCCTTTAGGAGTCGAGCCGCCGCTCCCCCTACCGGAGTGCCCAGCGAAATAAGGACACGCAGACGAGGAACTAGGGCTGGCGCCCTAGTGAGGGCGAGGAGAGACAGACAAGCAAATAGGACCTACCTGCCGGCTGTTCTTATGGGGAACGTCAGGTCGCTGGTCAACAAGGCTGATGAGCTCTCTGCTCTGATGAAGGGACAGGGGGAATATGGGAAATGCAGCCTGCTATTCCTGACTGAATCCTGGCTGAATCCTGGTATCCCAGACGGGGCGATGGAACAAGATGGTTTCACAATGGTCCGCGCGGACAGAACGAGAAACAGCGGTAAGATAAAAGGAGGCGGGATCGCTGTGTTTGTTAGTTCCAAATGGTGCAAGCCAGGTCATATCACTATCAAAGAGCAAGTCTGCACTCCAGACATAGAACTGTTGGCGCTAGGTTTGAGGCCAGATCTCTGTCCGAGAGAGTTTTCACATGTGGTGGCTGTGACTATTTACATTCCACCAAGCGCGAACCCGGCGCGCGCAAATGACGTCATCCATTCCTGTATCGCGGGGATACAGACCGCTCACCCAAACGCATTTATCATTGTGAATGGGGACTTCAACCATGTAAATATGGAAAAGACATTGACGGATTTTACCCAGTATGTCACATGTAAAACAAGGGAGAACAAAATACTAGACAAACTATATGCCAATGTGAAGGGAGCCTACACATCCACTGCCCTCCCGCCACTAGGGGCATCCGATCACAATATGGTCTGGATGGAACCAACATACACCCCTGTCATAAAAAGGCTGCCTATCACCACCAGGACTGTCCAGCAATGGTCAGAAGACGTGGAGGAGGAGCTGAGGGCGTGTTTTGAAACAACCGACTGGGGGATGTTCCAGAGAGTCCACGGGGAGGACATAGATGGTCTGCTAGACTGTGTCACAGACTATATCAAGTTCTGCGAGGAGAGCATCGTCCCCATTAAAAAGGTACGGTGCTTTCCTAACAACAAGCCGTGGATAAATGGGAACATCAAGAACCTCCTGAAAAGGAAGAGGAGGCTGTTTAAGGCAGGGGACACTGAGGGAGCCAGGGCCACTCAGAAGGAGGTGAAGAAGGAGCTGAGAGCAGCCAAAGAGGAATACAGGAGGAAATTGGAGGGCGGGCTAGAGGCCCACAGCTCCAAGGAGGTGTGGAAGGGCTTCAAGAAGATCACGGGCCACAAGCAGCCACATACTGTGGTGGAGGGGACCCGAGAGCAGGCAGATGACCTGAACTGCTTCTTTAACAGGTTTGACCAACCATCCCCCTGTCACCCCCCACAGCCCCCGACCCTGTCACAGCCCCCGACCCTGTCACATCCCCCGACCCTGCCACCCCCCCCATCCCCCTGTCATCCCCCGACCCTGTCACCCCCCCCATCCCCCTGTCACCCCCCATCCCCCTGTCACCCCCCACAGCCCCCGACCCTCTCCTCCCCTCTCCAATGTACCGCACCCCTGGCAACAGTAGCCCCCACTCCCCCTGACACCCCAGCAGCACCCCAGCAGCAACTGCCTCCCCTTACCAACACCAGGAGCCAGGGAGCATGCTTCACACCTGGAGACACCGGTACTCACAGCTTTATAACATCTGAGCAGGTGAGAAGGCAGCTTTCCAGGGTGAATGTGAACAAGTCCAGAGGTCCAGACAACATCAACCCCAGGGTTCTGAAGGTGTGTGCTGGAGAGCTGGCGGACACATTCCAACATCTCTTCAGTCTATCTCTAAGACTGAGGAGGGTGCCACAGCTCTGGAAGACCTCTTGCATCGTCCCAGTGCCAAAGAAGGGACGGCCCAGCACCCCAAATGACTATAGACCTGTCGCCCTGACACCACAGGTCATGAAGATCCTGGAGAGGCTAGTGCTGCAACACCTTAAGCCCCAGGTGAAGGACTTCCTGGACCCCCGGCAGTTTGCATACCAGGAGAGCATGGGGGTGGAGGACGCCATCATTTACATGCTGCACAGGGCCTACACACACCTGGAGAGGCCACAGAGCATGGTGAGGACCATGTTCTTCGACTTCTCCAGTGCATTTAACACTATCAAGCCATCACTGCTGGCTGACAAACTAGCAGTGATGTGTGTGGAGGACTCCCTGACGGCTTGGATCCACAACTACCTCACAGACAGGCGTCAGTATGTGAGACTGCAGGGCTGTCAGTCTGAGGTGGTGGTGTGCAACACCGGTGCCCCCCAGGGAACTGTTCTGTCACCCTTTCTCTTCACCCTCTATACCTCCGACTTCCAGTTTAGCTCCGACCAGTGCCACCTGCAGAAGTTTTCGGATGACTCCTCTATCGTCGGTTACATCACAGACGACAGGGATGAGGAGTACAGGGCCCTGGTGGAGAGCTTCGTGCAGTGGTGCGACACCAACTACCTTTTGCTTAACACCAGCAAAACAAAGGAGTTGGTGGTGGATTTTAGGAGGAAGAGAAGGACCCCAGCCCCCATCACCATCAAGGGGGTGGAAGTCGAGAGGGTGGACTCCTACAGGTACCTGGGAGTACAAATTAATAACAAACTGGACTGGACTGACAACACCGAGCCTCTTCTCAGGAAAGGGCAGAGCAGACTGTTTTTCCTGAGAAGGCTGAGGTCTTTCGGTGTCTGCAACAAGCTGCTGCAAATGTTTTATCAGTCGGTGGTTGCCAGCGTTCTGTTCTTCGCCGTGGCCTGCTGGGGTGGAAACATCTGTGCCAGGGATGCTGCGAAGCTAAACAAACTGGTGAAGAAGGCCAGCTCTGTGGTGGGGACCGGGCTGGACAGCCTAGAGGTGGTGGCAGAACAGAGGATGGGGAAAAAAACTGGCGGCCATGCTGGCCAATCCCTCCCACCCGATGTACTGCGAGCTGGCAGGGATGAGGAGCAAGTTCAGCCACAGATTTGTTCTCCCCCGTCAAAGTACAAAAAGATTTGGACAGTCCTTTATTCCAGCTGCACTCCGACTCTACAACCAGGCCCGGCAGGGTGGGGGAGACCTGGAGATGGAACTTTTGGAACTTTTTACTTATTGAGCCTGCACTGTTTTATGTATTTTATTGAATGTTTTTCTGTTTTCTGTACTGAATGTTTTCTGCCCTAACTGAGCTGTTTGACAACAAAATTTCCCCATTGGGGACAATAAAGGTTTTCAATCAATCAATCAATCAAAAACTGGCCTGGTGTGAAGAGCGCAGTGGAGGATTACTGCTGCAGTTGCCCAGAGTGACAGCAGGTGACACCAAAATCACACTTACGCAGTCCCTTAAATCCCCTACCCATTATTTCAGTCCCTTTCAGCAGGATCACCATGGACGTGGTGGGAACTCTACCCAACAGCACACAAGGGCACCAATACATCCTGGTGATACTGGATTATGCCACCAGGTACCCAGGAAGCCATTCCCCTGTTCACCATGACTACCAAAGGAATCTCACGTGAGTTGGTCATGCTGTTCTCCCAGGTCGGCATCCCCAACGAGATATTCATTGACCAGGTAACCCCCGTTCATGAATCATGATCTCTGTAAACTCATGAAAATAACCCAGTTGTGGATGAAAGATTCAATTGGACTCTGAAGCAGATGCTGAAGAAGATGATGGAGGCGGACGGAAGGCACTGAGACCAGCTACTCCCCTACCAGATGTTCTCGATCCGAGAAGTACCCCAACCATCAACAACAAGGTTCTTCTCCTTTGAACTCCTGTATGGGAGACGACCCAGAGAACTGCTGGACGTGGCTAAAGAAGCCTGGGAACAGCAACCATGGTGGCAACAGCAACAGGAACAGGAACCATGGTGGAACATGTGGGAGACATGAGGGACCGGATGGCAATTCTGTGGCCCCTGGTACGAACACATGCTGGAGGCCCAGGATGCCCAAGCGCGGGTTTCCAACAGAGGGGTCCAACGGCAAGACTTCCAGCCCAGAGACAAAGTGTGGTTTTGTCCCCACAACAGAATGTACGTTTCTAGCCCAGTGGTACAGGTCATACGAAGTGCTTGAGAAGGTGGGTGAAGTGATCCGACAGCCGGGATGTAGATGCCTGACACAGATTTACCACGAGGTAAAGGCCTGCAGAGGTGCCACTGACGGAACAACTAAACCCAGTACAGAAGTAGGAGCTGACAGAGTATAGGAAGCTGCCTTTTGGCTTGCATGGGGCCCCCACCACCTTCCAGAGATTGATGGACTGGGTACTCCATTCCCATCGTGAGTACACGGTGGCCCCCCTCGACGATATTGTCATCCATGCGAGCGAATGGGAGACCCACCTGAACCAGGTGAGCGCAGTGTTGCAGGCCTTATGGGGGCTAACAGCTAACCCAAGGAAATGTGGGCTCTGGGTACCTGGGGTCTACCGTGGGGAGGGGATGTATAAAACCCCAGGTGAAGAAAGTGGAGGCGACACAGAACTGGCCTCGCCCCCTCACCAAGAAGCAGGTACGCAAGTCCATGGGGTTAACAAGTTACTACCAGAGGTTTATTCCCCACTTTGCCTCCCTAGCCAGCCCCCTGACGGATCTGACCAGGAGCCGCCTACCCGCCCAGGTGACCAATGCGTCAGAAACCGTCCATGCCGTCCTATCACAGCTACAAGGAGGTGAAGAACACCCAGTAATGTACATTAATAGAAAGGTCTTGCCGCGGGAACAAAGATATTCCACGGTGGAGCGGAAATGTCTATTGATCAAGTGGGCGCTGAAGACGCTGAGATATTACCTATTGGGATGGCACTTAAATCTTGTTATGGATCATGCACCACTGATTTGGATGCCACGGAATAAGTAACTCCCGGATCACCCACTGGTTCCTATACCCTTTGCCCCCCACCCCCGGATGTAAATACACCGTAATACATTTCCCAATTGCATTAAAATTGTACTTTGTGTATGTGTGTTTGTTGCGTGGAAACCCCACACCTTTGAGCCTGCTACAGCATGCACTCGTACACACGCATGCACACACACGCACGCGAACACATTCCCCCTTGCCATGTGCCCTTGGACAAAGAGGAGCTTGTTTGTTTTGCTGTTGCAGCTCGACAGCGTTAGAATCTTAAAAACTGCTATCTATACCGAACTCTATTGAGAAAGCATTTTTTGGATATAAATAGCTTTCCTATCCTATATAACATCGGGACCTCGTTCCGCCGAATCCGACGCCGGGAGGCTGAGTCGGGATTACCAGCGTTATTAGTTAGCTACCGCGGCTAACCAGCTAGCCACCTCTACACTCTTTAAACTGGCTTTTTTCTATCGGGATACCTCCCCGAACTACTAACAACCTTATATACTCTTATATCACATATCTCTGTAATACTCCTAGCTCACCAAAATCAAATTGTTTTTCTCTCTCTCTACAAATAACACCACTTTTCTCTTTCATGGACTGCCGGCGCTGCCTGGAGCTTAGCCTCCAGGTTGAGGAGATGAAGGGACGAATCTCGAATCTACACCAGATCAAACAAGGGGAGTCGTATCTAAATTCACTTTATGACACATTACATACAACAATAATTACAGACATAGAAAGCACACAAACCACAACATCAACATCTAAGCCTCCACCTCCACCTGTAAGCCCAATCCCAGGTGTAACTCACACTGTCCCTACATCACCAGTGACTTGGACCATCGTCAGGAAGAGGAGTCGTACCATCAACTCCCCTGGCACCAACCCCCATGAGGCCCTCCTGCTGCGGAACAGCTTCGAGGCGCTGCAGAGCCACCAGTCCACACCGAAGCCGAAGAGAGCCAGGGCCTGCACCCCCACCCCCCCCCCTCCCTCTCTCTCTCCCCCTCTCCCACCCTGTGCCCCCTACAGGTCCATCACGCCGCCAGCAGAGGAGACTACAGTTCGTGTCTCCTCCCCCCCCCCGCACCCGCTCTTCTCCCCCCCCCCCCCCCCTCTGTGCTTGTAATAGGCTCGTCCATGGTCCGCCATGTTGCAGTCCCGAAGGCCAGAACCCACTGCATCCCAGGTGCCAAGGTGAGGGACGTCACCGCGGTCGTCCCGATGCTGGTGGAGGATGCCCCCCAGGCCACCTCCGTCATCATCCACGTGGGTGCCAACGACATCGGACGGGAGAGGTCGGAGGAGCTGAAGGACGACTTCCGAGCCCTCATCGCCACCGTCAGGGGCACAGGTAAGACCTGCATCATCTCGGGCCCCTTCCCGAGTCCCAGGTATGGCGACACCAAATTCAGTAGAATTCGAAGTCTTCACCTTTGGCTACAGGGATACTGCTGTCTTATGCAAATCCCATTTATAGACAATTTCACCACGTTCTTTAACCGTAGTGAGCTGTTTGCGAGAGATAGATTTCACCCAAACAGGTATGGTGCCCGCCTGCTGTCGATGTCCATGGACCTCGCTGTCCGATGTCACTGGCCGGTGCCCTGTCAACGCTGATGTGGGATGAGTCCGATCCTTTCCTCTAACACCAAACATGCCATCCAGACTATTGTCTCCCATCGGACTCCCTCCACCACAAATAAGGTAATACATGGCGCAAATTTGAGAAATCTATTACCCATTTCATTAAGTATGCCCTCGAGTCAGTCCCAGTGTCAAAATGACATCTCCATGGCAATTTTGAATATCAGGTCCCTATCGAACAAAAAAACATTTATCATAAATGAGCTCATTTGTGATAGAAAACTCGACTGTATGCTACTCACAGAAACCTGGTTAGATACAAATGGAGCAGCAGCCCTTATTGAGGCATCTCCCCCCAACTACAGTTTTTTCCAATCAATCAGAAATGGAAAAAAGGGGGGAGGAACAGCTACCATAGCTTCAAATAACCTAAACTGCAGGAGCATATCCTTTGATATATTCTCCTCCTTTGAATATCATGCCACAGTTATGGCATGCCAACCACCTATTCTTACGGTAACTGTATACAGGCCGCCGAAACCAGCCCCTACTTTCCTACCTGACTTCTCTGAGTTCCTATCCATTATCCATCCCAACTATGATAGGATTATTATCACTGGTGATTTTAACTTTCATGTTGATAATGGGGCTGACTTGAAGGCTAGGGAGTTTATTGACCTCTTGGAATCTATGGATTTTGTCCAACATGTCAATGAACCCACTCACAATCATGGCCATACCCTTGATCTTGTGATTACAAAGGGTCTTGAGGTCTCAATATCAGGTATCAGCGACCTGGCCCTCTCTGACCATTTCTGTATTTTCTTTACCATTGTAACACGTAAAGCTGAAAGCAATGCTGAACGTGTTGTTAAAAAACGTTATCTTACCCCTGCAGTGGCTGAGAATTTCAAAGCTTTAATGAACAGTAATCACACAACTCCCACGTTGTGTGAAAACGACTTAGTAATTACCTTTAACAATAAAGTAAAAATGGCCCTAGACTCCCTGGCACCTACCAAATTAAAAAAGGTTGGAGCCAAGAGGAGAGCACCATGGCGAAACAGTGAAATAAATCTCCTAAAGAGAACATGTAGGAAAGCTGAGCGCAGATGGAGAAAGAGCAAATTACAGATTGATCAGAATATTTTTAAAGAACATCTATCTGCCTTTAACTTGGCAATGCGAAATGCTAGAAAAAATCACTTCTCAAAGATAATATCTACAAACAAGAATAACCCTAGGGTCTTGTTCTCGACAATTGATTGCCTTGTAAACCCTGCTCCTAAAACTCTAGACGGCGCAGCCTCTGTCACCAAATGCGAGGAATTTGCAGCCCACTTCAGGGATAAGATAACAAATATTAGAATGTGTATTACTCAGGAAAGACTAGGTTTGTGTAGCACCACAGATCCGCCGCCACAGAACATGACTATGAGCATGTTCACCATGATTAGTACGGAAACATTAGGTAAAATTGTGTCACAGCTTAAACCGTCTACGTGTCCTCTTGACCCTATTCCTACCACCTTTTTTAAGGAAATTTTTGAATCTGTGTCTGATGACATACTAGGCATTGTAAATCACTCCCTACTTAAAGGGATATTTCCAGCGGCGCTTAAAACTGCCCTGGTTAGACCCACCCTGAAAAAAAGTAACCTAGATCCTTCTGATCCCAAAAACTGTAGACCAATATCAAATCTCACTTTTCTAAGCAAAATTTTAGAAAAGGCAGCGTATAGACAGCTTCATGAATTCCTAGTCTTAAATAATAGGTATGACCCACTTCAGTCAGGTTTCCGATCATACCACAGCACAGAAACCGCTTTGCTTAAGGTAACAAATGACCTTAGGATAAATGCAGACTCGAAAAAACTCTCGATTCTTGTACTCTTAGACTTAAGTGCAGCCTTTGATACGGTAGACCATTCCATACTTATTGAGAGACTTGAAAACTGGGTTGGCCTCTCAGGTCCGGTCTTGAACTGGTTCAGGACTTACCTGGCTGACCGAGACTACTTTGTAGCCCTTGGTGACCATAAGTCAAAAAATTATAGCACAACCTGTGGAGTTCCCCAGGGGTCCATTTTAGGACCGTTGCTCTTTAGCCTATACATGCTACCCCTCAGTTCTGTTATCAAGAAGCATAGCGTTAACTACCACAGCTATGCTGACGACACTCAGCTTTATATCTCAGTAACTCCCAACGACTACAAGATGATTGACCACCTGATAGATTGTATTGCCGATATTAATATTTGGATGACACAAAACTTTCTCCAACTCAATCAAGAAAAAACAGAGGTATTGATCATTGGCGAGAAAACTGGGAGAGAGAAATTATCTGCACACTTGAAAACACTAGCTCTTAACACTAAGTGTCAGGCCAGGAATCTTGGTGTCATAATTGACTCAGATCTAAATTTTGAAACTCATATTAATAATACTATTAAAACATCCTTTTACCATCTAAGAAACATTACTAAGGTACAATCATTTCTCTCCCAGGCAGACACTGAAAAATTAATGCATGCGTTTGTTACTAGTAGGCTAGATTACTGTAATGCTCTCCTGACAGGTCTCCCCAAAAAAATGATAAATAGACTACAAATGGTTCAAAATGCTGCTGCTCGTGTCCTTACTAGGACCAAACGAAGAGCGCACATCACACCTG
>NC_137688.1:60606732-60629232 GCF_963989245.1 Nansenia antarctica | reverse complement strand
AGAGAGAGAGAGAGAGAGAGAGAGAGAGAGAGAGAGAGGGGAAGAGAAAGAAATAGGAGAGCACATGAAAGAGTGCATTACCAGAGTGAGGGAAGGGTAGGGGGAGTGGGAGGGGGAAGAGATTGATTGAGATGGAGAGATGAGGCGATGGATAAAGAGAGAGAGAGAGAGAGAGGGAGGGGGAGAGAGAGAGAGACATAGACAGAGAGAGAGAGAGATGAGGCAATGGATAAAGAGAGAGAGGGAGAGAGAAAGAGAGAAAGAGAGAGAGAGAGGTGGAGGTTAGATGAAGGAGGGGTAGAATTTTTGATTTGTTCCCTTCCACACTTCAGCGGTGAGGCTGCCACGCTATCTATAATGTAAACACTGGTCCACTGAATATTCCAGTATTGACCGTTCAGCCTTACCTCTTCCATCACTCCCCTCTCTCCCTCTCCCCCCTCTTTCTCTATATCTATCTCCTCTTTCTCTCCATCTATCTATCTTTCCCCTACCTCTCCATCTATCTCCTCTCTCTCTTTGCATTATTCACTTCTGTGTTTAAATTATTCACCCTTCAGTGAGCTCTGGCGTTGATGGACTATACACTCTCTCTCTCTCTCTCTCTCTCTCTCTCTCTCTCTTCTCTCTCTCTCTCACCAAACACACACACAGACACACACACCTTCACCCACACCCACACATGCAGTATGCGTACTCGCATGCATGCATGCATGCACCATCACACAGGTGGAGCCTCACTTTGTCCCACAAATATGACAAATCACAAAAGGGGCTTTTAACCAGATTGGCCAGATGCTGTGAGTCTAATCGCTACGGTTACAGACCTTTTTTAACCCCTTGCAGCGTTCGTGTTAGTCATCACCTGCAGCTCAGGAAAATGAACATACATATTTAATGTGCGAGACATTAGCAGATTAGCACCTCTAGATGCGGAGTGAGTCAGCTATATAGTTCTTGTGGTGTAGTCTTGGTCAGTGGTAGAGATACGTAACCTACAGTTGATTTGTTGAACTGGCAGACTTGAGAGAGAGAGAGAGCCTTTAATACACATAAGTCACATAGTCATACACATAGTCACATAGTTTGAACTTTGCTAGACATGACATACGATCTTCTGTGGTTATGTTAGCATTTTCACATATCCAGTTCCTATTCTATCCTTTATGATAGATTAAAAAGTGTCCAATTGTTGAGTTTTATTTACAGTAAGTTCTCATCTGGCCCACTGGGGGGCGCTGTGATAGTCATACAGTAGCTCACTTGCGGACAACACTTGTGCGTCACACCTGCACTATATCACAATAGTCTTTCCTCTATTCCTTGCATCCTCTCTCCTCACTTCTGTCACAAAACGCATGGAAGGAGAATATAATGGAGGAACCTTAGATGCTCACACAGAGAGAGATACAGGGGCCTTCTCTTAATGATGAAATGGTCAAATGATATATAATGGGTTCAAGCTGTTCCTCAACACACACACACACACACACACACACACACACACTCACACACACACACACCCACACCCACACCCACACACACACACACACACACACACACACACACACACACACACACACACACACACATACAGCCTAGTTATGGAGGTGAGGACATAGTAGTAACCTGATGCTGAGTTGGTATGGATCCTCTCTCATGGGGTTTACATCTCACCAAGCGCAAATTATTACAGCGCTTGACCACTGGTCTGGTGTGTGTGTGTGTGTGTGTACATGTGTGCATGTGTACGTGTGTACATGTGTGTGTGTGGGTGTGTGTGTGAGTTTAAGTGTGTGCGTGTGTGTATATACTTGAGCATCTTAAGAGAGAGAACCTAGCTAAGGGTTCAATCATAACCGATATAAGATACATACATATACACAGACATGCCGGGGGTTGATTGCTGCAGACAGGAGGGGATTTCCTATGACCATCCCCCCCCCCCCCCCCCCCCCCAACCCTCCAAACACACACACACACACACACACACACACACACATCCCCCTGGCCACAAAGAAATTCTAACTGATTTGCCCCTAGACCCCAACCCCAACCCCTCAAACTCAAACAGCCCCTCTGGACCAACCTACGCTGGATCCACCCCTCACAGACACCCCACCCCCTTAACCATGACAACCCATCTCTCCCTCTTTCCTTCCCTATTTCTTCGTCTCTTTCTCTCCCTCTCCCCTGCTCCTCCTCCTACTGTGAGGTCCTGACAGACAGACTCAATCTCCCACTATGGCCTTACACAGACCAGACTAGGCAGCAATCAGACCCTGTGTGTGTGTGTGTGTGTGTGTCCATCCATCCATCGCCGTAAATCGCTTGTTCCTCCTGCTCTTCTAGACAGGAAATGAGTGTGAACCATACGGTCGCCTTTGAGCCACACGTGTGTGCATGTATGTATGCTTGTGTGTGTGTGTGTGCGTGCGTGCATGTATGTATGCTTGTGTGTGTGTGTGCGTGCGTGTATGTGTGTGTGTGTGTGTGTGTGTGTGTGTGTGTGTGTGTGAGTGTGTGTTTGTTAATATGTACTGTATATAAAACATCGCTGAGTCTTTTGATTCCAAGCTCATCAACACTAATAACATCAGATACAGGCATCTCTCACCCGTGTATAGTCTAGTTAATATAGGAGTGTGTCTTCATTTTCCACAGATATACAGAGGCTGTGTATGTGTAAATGGTATGGACTGCACTTATATAGCGCCTTTATCCAAAGCGCTTTACAACGGCCTGCTCACTGGGAGCAATTTGGGGTTCAGTATCTTGGGGCACTTCGACATGTGGCCAGCCGGGGTTCGAACTGCCGATTTGCCAACATTGCGATCATTAGACAGCAGCTCTACCTCCTGCGCCACAGCGTGTGTGTGCATGCGTGTGTCTGTCAGGGCCTAATAAGGTCTCTGTGGTTCTGATTGAAATGTACATGTTCTACCCAAATTCATAAATGATAGGAAACAAGGGAGATTGCAGACCGCCAAGAAACACAACCAGGGAGATCAGAGGAATGAAGAGAAGTGTGTGTGTGTGTGTGTGTGTGTGTGTGTGTGTGTGTGTGTGTGTGTGCGTGTGTGTGTGTGTGTGGGAGAGAGAGAGACGGGGGGCGGGGGCAGGGAGGGTGCAATACGAAAGTAGAGATCGAAAGAGGTGAAGGTAAAAATATAAAGAGGAGTTGAACAAGAGGGGTGCAAGAGAAAGATGAAGAGTAAGAAAGAGGGTGGAGAGCTGCTAGAATGGACTGAAGAGAGAGAGAGAGAAAGAGAGAGAGAGAGAGATGGCGAGAGGGATATAATTGAATTGGTTCCCATTTTTGAGGAAGTCCAGACACAGGAAAATGTACATAGAGGGACCAAGAGGGACTAACTGAGAGCAGATGGAAGTGTGTGTGAGTGTGTGTGTGTGTGTGTGTGTGTGTGTGTGTGTGTGTGTGTGTGTGTGTGTGTGTGTGTGTGTGTGTGCGTGCGCGTGCGTGCGTGTGTGCGTGTGCGAGCGTGCGTGCGTGTGTGTGTGGTGTGTGTTGGCAGCAGTTAGCTACCCTTAACATAATGCTGTGTGACCCTGTGATGGTCGTTTTGGCTATGGTGGATGCTCTTCCTCTTTCCATCCACCCCCTATTCTCTGTCTCTTTAGAGAGCTGAGCCAAACCAGGGACTAGTTCAGACAGAGAGCGAGAGAGAGAGAGAGAGAGAGAGAGAGAGAGAGAGAGAGAGAGAGAGAGAGAGAGAGAGAGAGAGAGAGAGAGAGAGAGAGAGAGAGAGCTATTGTCTTTTTCATCACTGGACCCTCGAGGGCATTGACACATCTCCCTTTTTTCCCTCTCCCCCTCTCTTCCTTATCTGGACCATGTCTGTGTCTGGTATCTCTGCTTACTGCTTTGGCTTCAGTTCAAAGCCGCGTTGTCATCAGGATCACCAAGAGTTCACCTCCATTTCATCCTTCCCTTTTCTCTACCTTTCTTTCTTCTCTCACTCTCTCTTCCTGTCAAGCTCATCCTGCTTGTGATTAATGGTGTCGCTGGCAGGTACTTTCTGAGACAGGTGTGAGTGTGACACACTGACACGCACATGCACATACACACATAAACACATGCACGCACATGCGCACAGACACACACACACACACACACACACACGCACACACACACACACGCATACACACACACACACACACACACATACACATACACACACACACACACACACACACACACACACACACCATACTACTGTGAATCCCTAAGATACAGTTAGTTGACATTGCAAGACATGACTGTTTTATCAATGGCTTTGCCATTGGGTAAAAATGGGACTGCATCTCCCGTGTGTGTGTGTGTGTGTGTGTGTGTGTGGGTGTGTGTGTGTGTGTGTGTGTGTGTGTGTGTGTAGATGTGTGTACATCTACAGTATGGTTTAAACTCACTATACGTTTGGATAGAGGTCATAAACAGGCAAGAGGCTTCAATTTCACAATGAGGTAAATGTCACTCTACATACGGACACACACACACACACACACACACACACACACACACACACACACACCTGCCATCACACACCATCAATTCAAATGAGAGAAAAACAATGCTGCCATATGTGATTGATGCGCTCTGTAAGTTTTTAGGGCAAGCCTAATTTCCATAGCGTTTTAAGGCAGTTATGAAAACAAGGTTGAATGCTTTGAAAACTCTAGCTCTCCTCCCCAAGATGAATGTGTTTATTTCAGTTTGAGCAGTAGAATAATAGAATATTCTGCAGAATAACATCTGACGTAGTCACTCTCGATGGCTGCTGCGCACTCACTGGCGAAAAGGGAATGATCGATCGTCGAAAGGAGATTATGAAATAAAAGGTTTGAGATGGCGGCGGTGGTTCTTAATCACACATTGAGCTAAAACAGAGGACCTGAAACCAAGGAAACGTTGAGGAGAGGTGGAGGGGGAAAACAGATGACATGTGGCATTTCTAAGCTCCATTAGAATGAATGAATGTGCCCTGGATGTGACAGCTATATTTCGTGCACTCCGTGGGCTCCAATATTCTTTATTGGACCTAGTCTTCAATGATTGTTCAACCAGAGTTTTAGTAGACAGTTTGAAAATGCATTGCACATCTAATGTAACGACCCCATACTATATGGCCCCTTAGCATCTCCACCAATGGAGTTCATTCTCCCTCCATTCAGCTAATCATCATCATTCAGCTAGTTTCCAATTGGCAAGTGGAAGGTCATGACTTCGATCCCCGCTTGGGACAAGCTACTCCACCCCGCCATCCGCCTTTCACATTGGTGTCAGAAGTGGAATGGTAACCCAGGACATCGGGAGAGGCGTGTCCATGTGAGGGATCTATTTAATAAACTGCGAGGCAGTGTTAGTTTTGGCAGGCTTTTTAGTCACTTAGTCTTTGGTGTTTAGATGAAGATGCACACCAGTTCTAGTCACACCAAGTCACCTCCATTTTTCTTAGTTCCAGTCCAGTTCCAGTTGATGAAAACTGAAAACATTCCAGTGTCTCAGTCCACAAAAACTCCAAAACATTTTAGTCGAGTTTTCGTCGCTGATTACGGCTAGCCTAAAATGTTTTGGGGTTTTTGTGGACTGAAACTGCACTGGAATGTTTTCAGTATATTTCAGATACTGTAGTGATAGATAGAAGATATTATCCTCATTTCCAGTGAAGTAGCTGCCATCTTGTTGTGACATTTTTGTTTATCCTGCCCCTTCATCACCCGGCGTTGGCTGGTTTGCCAGACAGCACCAAGGTTCGGAGGTTCCAGAACACAAACGGGAACAGGAACAGAAACGGTTCCTTGGCGGTGTGAAAGCCCTACCAGTGTCATGGAAGTGGTGCTATGCTGTCAAACTGATGACAGGTGAAACCTAAAGCGGAGTCCGAATCTGGTGCCCTGTCAATCAAACGTAACCCTCTACCTTGAGTCACTCTGGGCAGACTGTATTGAGATAGACAGGGAAAGAATTCATTATGTTAAAACATTCAAAGGAATGCATTTCAAATGAGAGCTTTCCCTGTTCCCCTTTTTCCAATCCCCCCCTTTCTCTCAGTTTCTCTTCCTCTCTCTCTCCTTTTCCTCTTTTAATTTGGGCCTGCTGTTTGTTTTTCTTCATTCTTTCATTAGTAGTAAAAACATTGCAGACATTCCTGCTCTAATTCCTAGGGGTTCAGTATCAATGTGGGGATTCTGATGAGGGAGTGGAGAGCTGGGGTGTATGTGTGTGAGTGTGTGTGTGTGTACGTGTGTGTGTGTGTGTGTGTGTGTGTGTGTGTGTGTGTGTGTGTGTGTGTGTGCGTGTTAGCTGCCAAGAAACGAGTCATAATGCCAGGAGCATTGCCTCATAACCACAATGCTGCTTAAACAGTCACTGGAAATTCTGGACATTCCTCTGTGCCTGCGTCAGGTGGGTGATGTTTATTGGCTCATGTTTTGATGTTTCATTGGCTGCTGGTACAACATATTGCATAATAATCATTGACCGGATAGGATTGGTTTGATGTCAATTAATTCACAGCGACCATGTTAATGGTCTCACGTTGTTGTAACCCCCACGTAGTACCGGGTAGATCAACACCATACGCACACACACAGCTGCCCCACATTCCCCAATCAGGTGGATGGCCAGGGAAGAAAACCACAGGCTCGTTAGCCCAACGTGCCACACCTGCGCCTCCTGGCAGGACGCACACATAAAGAGCAGTGGAGCTGACAGAGAGAGGGAGTGACGTTAGTGCAAAGAAGAAGAAAAAGAAGAAGAAGAAGAAGAAGAAGAAGAAGAAGAAGAAGAAGAAGAAGAAGAAGAAGAAGAAGAAGGAGGAGGAGGAGGAGGAGGAGGAGGAGGAGGAGGAGGAGGAGGAGGAGGAGGAGGAGGAGGAGGAGGAGGAGGAGGAGGAGAGCTACGGAGGGACAAGAACGTCGACTGGGTGAGAGCCGGTCACCGGCAGAACAATTCTGTGACAGAAGTACATTGATGAGTTGTGTGTCACCAGACTAATCCCGGCCATAGGTGGAGACCTACTCTGCACGCAGCCCCACGTGTCCCCCCCCCACTTTAGACGCCAGATGGCCATTTGAGTTAACTTTATCCCGTGTGCTAATTATTCTTTATTAAATACTCTGGTGAGGTATTGCTCGCTGTTGCCGGTGTCTGTTCCTACCTGGGTTGTGCTTGTTATACCCGGGCATAAGTAGTGGTTACTACAACGTGTAAGTAAGTAAGTAAGTAAGTGAGTACAGCTTTATTTATATAGCACCTTTCATACAAGAAATGCAGCCTAAAGTACTTTACGACAGGAATAAGAACATAAAGTTAATATAAAAACTTATACAAGCATAGAATGAGTATAAAAGCAGGGGAAAACAGTAAAAAGAAAAGGGAAAGATAAAATACAATAGAAATACATTTTAAAAAGGGAAACAATGTACAACCTCTGCCTTAACGCTTAGCAACTACTATCCATCTTCTCATCAGCAGAATACCTTTCCCTATCCATTTCATCTCCCTACCTTACAGTCTTTCTGTACTTCTCACTGGCTTTCAAGTTCAAACATGGCTGAACAGACCATGCCAGTATCAACATTACAGTTTCTTTCTTTTGCACTTACTTACTAGAAGTTGGTACGCAAAACGAGAAGACAGTAACAGCGGAGTTCCTGAAACAGCAAAGGATTCATCACGATATCGCCCGCTTACCGGGAGAACGTACTCAGTCCCGACCCTGAGGCGCAAACGTCGGCGTAAGGACCGCAAGCAACGACGGGGATGCAGGGGAGGCCTGCTAGCTAGGCTAAAGAGGAGCCCGGACAAGCCAGCTTTGCCGAGTATATTCCTATCCAACGTCAGGTCCCTGACTAATAAGATGATAAGATGAATTGAGACTACAGGTTGCCAAAAATAACATCGTGGGAGATAGCTGTGTGATTATTCTCACTGAAACCTGGCTAAATGAAACTATCTTGGACTCCGCGATTAGCCTGGAAGGCCGCACTCTACACCGTGCGGACCGCACGCTGCTTAGCGGTAAGACTCGCGGAGGTGGGATCATTATATCTACGAAGGATAGCTGGTGCTTAAACACGAAAACTGTAAGTAGCCACTGTTCCCCAAACCTGGAATACTTGACTGTTAAATGCCGACCCACTTACCTACCGAGGGAATTCAATGTAGTGTATATTACAAGCGTTTACATTGCACCGAATGCAGACGGTAGCTTAGCATTGGCGCGGCTATATGACGTCATCAGTGGTCAACAAAGCGCAGATCCACAGGCAGTTCACATTATAGCAGGAGACTTCAATCATGTCGACCTGAAGGCAGTACTACCCAAGTTCTATCAGCATGTTAAATGTGCAACAAGAGGAGAAAAAACACTGGATAAGGTATACACCAACATCAAACGTGCTTACAAGGCTAGACCGATAGCTCATCTAGGCATGTCTGACCATGTGTCAATCCTCCTGATCCCAGCATACACTACCATGAGGAAAAGTGCTCCCATCACCACTAAGACTGTCAGAACCTGTCCAGAAGGGTCCGCTCCACTGCAGATCTGCCTAAATGACACCTCATGGCAGGAATATGAGCATGAGGACCTGGAACAGTTCACGTCGTCGGTTCTGAACCACATAGTGTACTGCACCAACTCAGTCACCGTGGACAAACGGGTCCGGGTCTACCTCAACACGAAGCCATGGATGACTGGGAAGGTCCAAAAACTGATCAACGAGAGGGACAACGCCTTCTTCGCAGGGAAGGGCACACCGCTGTACAGCACCACCAGGGTTAACCTAAAGCGCGGCATCAAAGAGGCCAAGGCAGACCACAGAGAGAAGATTGAGGAATGCTTCCTGAGCAACGACTCCAGGCGGATGTGGCAGGGGGTTCAGCACATGACAAACTTCAGAGCCAACAGGCTCACAGCCGCAGAGGACGACCCCCTGCTGGCGGAAAAGCTGAACTCCTTCTACGCCCGGTTCGACGAGGGGCGAACGGAGGTAACCACAACACAAACACCACTCTCTCCAGCTCTCAGCAGCCTCACCCTCACAGAGCATGAAGTGAGACGCGTGCTGAAGGCGGTGGACCCCAGGAAAGCCTCGGGGCCGGATGGCGTCCTAGGACGGGTGCTGAGGGACTGCGCCGACCAGCTGGCCGGGGTTTTCACCAACATCTTCAACCAGTCCCTGTCCCAGGCCACCATCCCACCCTGCCTGAAAACCTCAACTATCATCCCAGTCCCGAAGAAAAGCACGGTGAGCTGCCTAAACGACTACCGCCCGGTGGCACTCACACCAATCATCATGAAGTGCTTTGAGAAACTAGTCCGGGCCCACATAGTCACACGCCTCCCGCCCAACCTGGATCCATACCAGTTCGCCTACAGAGCCCACAGGTCCACAGAGGACGCCATCGCGACGACTCTCCACGCCACTCTATCCCACCTGGAGAGGGGAAACAGCTACGCGAGACTGCTCTTTGTGGACTTCAGCTCCGCCTTCAACACCATCCTTCCAGACAGGCTAGTGACCAAACTACTAGACCTGGGTCTATCACACTCTATATGTGCATGGATCAAGGACTTCCTGACCGACCGCCCCCAGAGGGTGCGGGTGGGCCCCCACACCTCCACAGCCCTCAGACTCAGCACTGGGTCCCCCCAGGGCTGCGTGCTAAGCCCCATCCTCTACAACCTCTACACCTACGACTTCACCCCCGTCCACCCCAGCAACTCCATCGTAAAGTTTGCAGACGACACCACCGTGGTGGGCTGCATCTCGGGGGGGGGACGAGGTACAACAGGACAACACAACAGCCACCATCAAGAAGGCACAACAGCGGCTCTACATCCTGAGAGTCCTCAGGAAGGAACACAGCAAGCAGGAGATACTGGTGACCTTCTACCGCGGCGCAGTGGAGAGCATCCTCACCTACGGCATCTGCAACTGGTTCTCCAGCTGCACAACCGCGGAGAGAAATGCGCTACAGAGAGTCGTGAGAACAGCCCAGAAGATCACCGGTGCCCCCCTCCCCTCTCTGGAAGAGCTGTACAACACACACTGTCTCAGGAAGGCCTCCAAGATCTCCAGAGACCCAACCCACCCTGGGTACGAACACTTTACCCGGCTGCCCTCGAAAAGGCGGTACAGGACCATGGCCGCAAGGACAAACAGACTGAAGAACAGCTTCTACCCCAGGGCCATCCAGGCCCTGAACACAGCAAAGACCTAGGTTCTGGGCCCTGGACAGTCTGGACGGATTGATGGCAGCTGCTGGACTGAAAAAATCAGGTGTAGTGCTGAGGCACAAATATGTACATTTCAAGCCTGCAAACTGCGACACTTTAAATGAATGTGCAATAACACTATGTGCAATATGACAACCCTAGTCGTCTATCTGTACAGTATAGTATAGTGGATAGTGTACATAGCCTTTATTTATGTAAACCAGCTCCTTCCCTTCTTGTGATTTTTTTTGCACCAGGGGAGCCACCCCTCCTAAATTTCGTTGTTTGGTACCTGTACTATAGCAATGACAATAAAGACCATTCATTCATTCATTCATTCATACTCAAACCTTCTGACAACTTTCTCATCAATCCGGCAGCGTCAGATCACAGTATTTGAACCAACTGGATCTGTAGCCTAACTGTCGTCTGTCTCTAGACACAGCAGCGCAAAGTCCCAGTCAACTGGATCTGTAGCCTAACTGTCGTCTGTGTAGTGGTAGTAATCTGCTCTGCGTTGTGTTGCCAAATAAAGATGTCCCAGATGTCCTCAATGGCTTTGGCAGCAGCCATTTATACATCTCAGGCAATCTGGCGATCAAAGTACAAATATTAGGACCCCTGCAGACTCGTGGTCACTCAAGCACCATTGGCCATGGGACCTCTCCTGGTAGACTGAGGTAACAATCATTACACACATATAGAATATGAACAATGAATAGGACAGGATAATAATAATAATGTACCTGGTGATCAAAGACTCTCGGTCACTCAAGCACCATTTGCTACAACGAAAGAAAATGTGACAGCTGTTGGTGAAAAGTGCAACCAGTAGCCAAAGTCATTTTTCAGTGTTTTACATGTGCTTAAACTACAGATTGTAAGCTTTCAAATGATGTGTCATACATTGAAATCGGAAACAAATAGAACACAATGCAGAGAAAACAATGTTTAAACATTTGGTTATTTTTCACACCTTCACACAGCCAGGTAATAGGCGTTAACAATAGCTGGTTAACCCCACCCCCAACCACTCCCCCTCTAGATTGACAGCTGTCAATATCTGTCAGCTATAGCTATAGCTAATGTTATTACCTAGCAAGGTATTACCTAAGCTAATTAGCCAGCTTATTATTATGGAGGCTTTATGGTTCTTGTAACTGTTATTCTTTTAATGATACAAAAAAAGTCTTCAATCAGAATCTGAATTTATTTTACAGTACACAAGAATAAAAATCTTTGGCTTTGGTTCTACAACATTAGCATTGCAGCAAGGTACATAATCACAATAATAAGTAGAAATAAGTAAAGTAAGTAATGATAAGTAATAAAGTGATAAGTGATACACTACAGCACTACAGCAGAACTAAAGTGCAATCAATAGTGCAACAAGCTGTGCATAGTACAATCAGATGAAGGTATTCAAGTGTTCAGGTATTTTTTCCAGTAGTCAGGTAGTGTGCAATTCCTGCATTCCTCCCATGTGTTTCTCCTGCAGCTACAAATGGACAGCCTTGTTCCGAGGTGCCTTTTTCAGAGGTGCTGTGGAGTCTGGAGGGCACGGGCGTGTGGTGTCTTTTGCCTCATCAGAACAGAATTCTCTGATCTTGTCAAAAAGATACTTGTCTGGCCACGTCAAGTCCGGGTGGGGCTTGCACAGGAAGATCACCTCTGGGGGGCTTGACATCAGTGTGTTTCAGTAGCTGAAACTCGACTGGTTCTGCCTCGTGGTATTCCCGGGCCATAACCACGCCGGGTTTCTTCATTCTCCAGGCTTACAAGCTGGGGGATGTTGACGTGTTTCACAGGAGAGCTGTCCCTCACGACTCTAGCAATGTCATCCAAACTGTCCACTCTGGTCTTCCTGAAGCACTGCTTGACTAGGCCAAAGCACCAGTCGGGGCCAAACTTGGTGTGGCCTGCAATCAGGAAGTGGAGGGCCAATGTCTTGTGAAGGCCATGCATGGTCCACCAGGCACAGTACCACAGCACACAGTTGTTCTTGGTTTGCCCACTGCAGTTGTCACAGTTAAGGTCCCCGTATGTTTCTCTAACTCCATAATTCTCGAAAAAGGATGCAGGTAATTGATGACTGCGTTGCTGCCCTTACTCAATGCCATCCCTTCATCGATGAGGTAGTTCAGGTTAGGCATCCCTTAGCAGGAGACACCAAAGAGGCTGCACTTGCATGGAGTCAGAAAGTACATGGGTCCTGGTTGATGAGGGTCAGCGGGGTAGTGGACCTAGGAGAGATAATAAATAAATCAGTAGTATGCTGATGTCTCTAGCTAGCTAACGTTACAACATTGTTTTAAGGCTGATTTGTGAATGACAGTCACACTACATTTTGATATTTTCATGTCACATTTCCCCCCTTTGATGGCATATGATGACCGAAATGACCATTTCATAGATGAAGATTTCAACCACTACCCCTTGTAACTCTATTACGAAAAGTCGAAAAGCGAGGGGCACTCGAAAAAGAGGGGTGGGGTAAAAATAAGAAATGGGATTGGACCTTGATTTTTGTGTGTAAACTTTCTGTCTTACGTACGTACACAACCTTTTCACTGCAATCCTACGCACAGTTTTAAAAATGAGGCCTCTGATGAAGTTCTACATTTTGGAAACGTGATGTCTATAGGCTTGATAGAAATAAGGCATTTCGCAGCTCTATACAGAGTCTTTTAATCCGTCAACTATGAATTCAACCAATGGTTTCTCTATGGAATTGTCACGTTCTGTTGTTATCAACCTCTCTTTCCCCCTAGGATCACACACACACACACACACACACACAGTGTTTCTATGGTTTATGCGATTTGTTAAAGGCTCTTTTGGCCACTTTGTTTGTTCTTTGGAATGTTGTTTAGGGAAGCCAAATTTCCAGCTTCTTCCCTAAGGAAACACATGCATGCACACACAGCTGAAACCCCTCTGTTCTGCGGTATGGACCACTGCCTGACAAACTGACAGATCAGCTGCATGCTCTGAACCTGTCAAAGTACTGCAGAGAGAAAGAGAGAGAGAGAGAGAGAGAGAGAGAGAGAGAGAGAGAGAGAGAGAGAGAGAGAGAGGGAGGAGAGAGCCACACTCAGAACATGTGGAGGAAAATGGATCAGCGAACAAGTCAAAACTATTAGAAATCCGAATTATATGACTGACATCTCCCTCCATAATCCCGCTCTCCTTCTCCACATCGCTCCATTCATAATATTAGCCTACTTGAAGTGCTTTAATTCCCTCTCTCACACACACACACACACACACATACACACATACACACACACACTCACACACACACACACACACACACACGCACGCACACACACAGGCACACATGTAACCGTACAGGTTATACTAGGACCCTTGAGTTACACAACAAGAGGAGGTGATATATATTTCTCAACAATAATTTTATTAACAATTTCTTTAAAATACATTCACCACCATCAGGATGAGTACAATATCAAAAGTATAAAAATCAGCCTCTAAGACAGAGTGGTCAGGCGGCACCAGTCACAGCCACCATACTTTAGTGCAGGGGTCTTCAACCTTTTTCAACCCAAGGACCCCTTGGATGAGAGACAAACAGAACAGGGACCCCCACATGTAATATATATATATAAGCCTATAATAACTTTTATATTTACTTCATTCACCTTTTATTTCACCATATTAATCTATTTATATACTGGGTTATTAGCCTATATATGTTTATGATTGATAAAACGTTCATGCATAATTATGATTGGTTATTATTATTATTATTATTATTATTATTATTGTTTTTGTTGTTGTTGTTGTTGTTGTTGTTCTTGATGAGGCTTATATTTTCTATTATTATTATTTTTCAACAATGAAACTTTTAGCTTCAGGAAGCAAGGTATGCCTACCTCCTGGGTGGAGGTTGTCAGGCAGAGCATCATGTCATCCTCAGGCTGCAGTCTGGAACTGTATTTTCTCTTCAGGTAGGTGAGGGAAGAGAATCCTCTTTCACAAAGATAAGTTGTTGCAAAAGGCAAGAGGCTCACCATGGCCTCAGTTGGGGGAAGTATTTCTGGCAATGGATCCAGAACTGGGTGAGAGGCTGTGACTCGTACACATTCTTGTGTGTACTGTCTGTGGTTAGGTCGATCAGCTGATCTTCCTCAGCGGCTGTCAGGTTTGAGCCGTCGGATGCATTGTCTTTGAATGATAACCGTATCCATGTCTTGTGCTTTCTCCAAGACTCAGTCTCAGAAAAGTACTTCTCAAATTGACTTTCGAGTGCCTCCAAGTGATCAACAATTGCGCATTTCACATCAGGCGAGGGCGCATTGAAATGCGCAGCCAGCTCCGCGCGGTTTTGGCCTACCAGAATCTCGACGATAGCTGTGCGTAATTCAAAGACACGCGCCAATACTGATCCACGGGAAAGCCATCTGACCTCGGAATGGTAAAGGAGCGCGTTGTGTTCCTCTCCTATAGCGGCGCATAGAGAAGCAAAGAGGCGGGTTTGTTATTATCAAACTAGTAACTCAATTAGTAACGTTATGCTAGTTATTAATTAACGTTAATTTCGCAATGAAGACCGAACTGCAGCGTTTTTGCCAACACCTAGCTTGCTAGACAGGTGTGTTTTTTTTTTCCAGCTGACGTTATGTTAGACTCTAGAATCATGGGCATCATTTATTTTGTAAATAGTTTTTGTCAAAAGTAGCTTATTATTGCCTATTAATGCTTGTACCTTACTCAATATCATTTTTGTTATATTTTTTAATTCTCACTGATTATTTTGGTGAAAGTTGTCAATTATTATGACAGAAATTGGCGGACCCCCTGCAGTACCTCTGCGGACCCCCTAGGGGTCGCGGACCCCCGGTTGAAGACCACTGCTTTAGTGGGACAACAATAAGCTAGGCCCAGTTGGGCTCCCCCTAATGGAGAGTCCGAGTAGTACTGCTCTAAATTTACACTGCACGCAATAAACAACAACCACACCGTATCACTGTAAATACACTGCAACCGTATCACTACCAACACACTGTAAAACCGTACCACTGCAACTGCACTGCAAACGTATCACTGCAATTAAAGTATGGGGTAGGCTATACCCAATAAGGCATGCAAAAACTACACACTGCAGCTGGCTACACTGGTCCTAAAACTACACTGGTACCTCCAAGCGGGCAGCCGAGACTAGGCTTCTAACCAGAACTCTGCTAAAACTACTATTACGACTAAAATTACTAAACCTGGTGGTGAGGATAGTTTGAAATGGATAGCGCCGCCCTCTCCAGGCCCAACCCACAGTCTCATCCAATCGGGGGAGGAATGAGAGGGAATTCCAGCTGTTCTTTAGTGTCAGTGACGTCGCTCAGTCCTGTAATTCTCGGGGGAAGTCCAGGGGGCGGGGAGTTTGTGATAGGCGTTGGTAGATAGGTGTTGGTTGTTCCGAAATCCTCAATCGTACTCTGCGCTCCGCGATGGTTAGCTGGTCCAGTGTGCTGCGGGTAGGAGGAGGGGAAGGCAGAATCAGCCGCCAGACACATACAATCAGTGGCGGCTGGCCGATAGAGGGCGCTGGGGCGCCGCCCCCACCTTCACTTCCTAGTTGCGATTTGTAAAAGTTTTTTTTTTAAATAAACATTGTTTATTCACAAAATGCGGCTGATATTCTGTCGGCGCCTATCAGCATTCATTAAAAATCCTCCAATACAATAAACATTTTATCTGTGTGTGTGTAAAATTCACTGTTAAAATACATAGGGGGAGGAGTCGGGGCGCC
The DNA here is from genome assembly GCF_963989245.1 of Nansenia antarctica. NCBI lineage: Eukaryota > Metazoa > Chordata > Actinopteri > Argentiniformes > Microstomatidae > Nansenia > Nansenia antarctica. Next base: position 60,613,218 of record NC_137688.1, on the reverse strand, counting down.
GGCCGAATGCAAGTCTATGGCAGGCCAAATACTTTTGGCTTACACGTGAGCTGTAGCAGTGCTCCAATTGGCTGTCTCCTATTTCTCGGCCGGGGCGCAAAAATTGCGCCCTGAATATCCGGTTGTTAAGTCTGACGTCAAACGTGACGTTTTGCAATTTCCGGTTCCAAACCAGAAATACAACATTGTGCGCGCGATGCGAGAGAGTTTTTGCCGGGTGAGATGTCTTCAGATAGAAAGTAAGCAAGTTGAAACGTTAGCAAATATAATTGCTGAGTGTTCTGACAGAGAAAGTTGGTTAAAATTGGTCGTTATTATTGTGACTAGAAAGTGTCTGACTGACACTTGACAATGACTATAATTCCATTGTAAATAGTGTCAAATAACTATCAAGCTAGCTAGCTCAGAGGTGATGAGATGAGCTAGTCTGCTGCACACTTGCCAGCTAAAGAGCTAACTGGAGGCACTTTATTATTTTACTTAAGTTAAATTAGATATACAATCTTTCTTATTCTGCTAGAATTGGGCTTCATTGGTAATACCATAATGGCATATTTACAGTACATGGACAGTGGATTGAAGCATTTGAAATGTCTGTTTTGTATAGTATAGTTGGACATGTTTTTCTTTCCAGGTGAGAGAGTAATGTCAAAATGACATTATCTGACTGCATTGCCCACAGCAATCCAAAATTCAATTATAATTATGTTATACATTGATATGGATCAATTTATACCTCTTATTAGATTATAAATACTCTGGTTGTTTTGTTTACCTTTTGGTTGACAGCAAAAGGGAGAGAGGAGGATAGAGAGGGAGAGAAGGAGAGAGAGCAGGATGGTGTCGGCACACCAGAGAGAGAGAGCAAGAACCAGGTGAGAAAGTGGACAGGTAGTCAAGACCACATAAGTAAGTAGCCTTGAGAACCGATGGTTCTCGAGCCTAATGGCCCATAGGGAAGGAGCCTATCTCCTGTTTCCGTAGCGTGAGGCGGCTTAATGTACAAGTTAGTACACCCCCTGGACATGACGCTGGTATGTCGCAGGGTCTTACCCCCTGGGGGGGGGTCCATGCCACGGTCCATGCCACCCCCCCAAGGCAGCAAACCTAGGGAAAACACTGTTATTCTCATGCTAAAATCGACTGTAAATCCAGATTTTAAAGTTGATATTCTTCCCCGTGGAGCATGCCCCCATAACCTGTGCCCCACCCAAAATGTTTAGCACCAGCCGCCACTGCATACAATAAGCGGCAAACCCTGGCGTTGCTCAAATCACACACAAACAAATGGTAGTCAGACTTCCCTTTGTTGTGATGATTTGAGGGCGTTGTATATTAGGTCTTTCGCCGATCTCCACGCTGCATGGTCGGCTGGTCCAGTCCGGTGCGCGCTGTGGTTTAGGGGGGAGAAAGATAAAATCAGTCGACAGACACACACAAACGGGAAACCACTGCGTTGCTCAAATCACACACAAGCAAGGGTAGTAAAACTTCCCTTTGCTGTGATGACTTGAGGGCGTTGTATAAAATCTCTGGTATGATGTAGAACCGTGGATCCGTCCCCGTCGTTCGAGCCCTCCGATTTCGCCCGTGCGTGGAAGGAAAGTCGGTTCTATTGTAGAACGGAAGCACCGGCATTTATACTCCCACAATCATGGGAGCGATTGCGATCAAGAACACCTGTGGAGAAGCAGATAGACGTACACAAACACTCATTCACACCACTCCACTCTGACACGCCCACTCATTCATACCTGTCATTTCACCCCGCTTCACACACACACACATATACACATACACACACACACATACACACACACACACACACACACACACACACACACACACACATCTGCATTGGAGATCAGCAGAGAAACTGAGAATCTATATACTGTACACCCCCTCACCCCAGTCCCTATGAGCCAAAGAGGTGGAGTTGTTTTTTTGTGGTGCTTTGGACTACAACGTAAGAGCGATGTAAACTTTCCAGAGCTACAAACACACACACACACACACACACACACACACACACACACACACACACACCACACCAGGGCTGGACTGGGACAAAAATTAGGCCCTGCCATGTGGCTCAGACCGGCCCAACACAATCGGTCCGACACCGCCGATCAACATGCTGGCAGTCTGTTGAATATACCATTTGTAAAAAACAACAACTATAGAGCGGAGTAAGTGACATGGACATTAAGTATACCAATGCAAGTGTGAACCAGTGTACTCACTCACTGTTGACGTACTCCACGGTGATGAGACATGGCTGCTGTATCTGTAGTAGGCCTAGCCCCCACAGTCGATCCAGAGAACATCTGTCAGTTTCTGACATTTTGAGGCATCCTCTGCTAGCTTCTTACTTTTTTTCTCATTAATTTTCTAGGCACCCCCTTTCACTATCTTATCTACGAACATGACACTGCACTTGGGTTGTCGGCCGAGGGATCAGAGTGGGGGAGGGGGCCGATGGACAGCAGGGCCTAAGCATGTGATTGCGCTAGTTGATGCCGCGCTAGTTTGGGGTGGGCCACACTATTTTTTAATTTTTTATTTATTTATTTTTGGGGGGGGGGGGGGCGGCCCCACCGGCCCCACCGGCCCAAAACTAGCGCGGCCCACCTGCCAGCGGGCAGGTAGATTGTATGGCCAGTCCAGCGGTGCACCACACACACTCAAGAGCCCTTTGCTCCTCACAGACCCTCTCCCCCTTCACACACACACACACACACACACACACACACACACACACACACACACACATCATTAAACATAGCAGGGTCACACCAGTGAAAGTCACAAATGATTTGACCTTTGACCCCTGAGTAGAGTGATATCAAAGCCAGAGAGCTTTAACATGTCTGCACACTGCCACACATGTGGCCAACTGCAGTGTATGCTCAGCCACACACACACACACACACACACACACACACACACACACACACACACACACGTGCACACACACACACACACACACACACACACACACACACACACACACACATATTGTAAAAGCAAGCGGAAAATGTGTCCAACTCGCTTATCTAAATTTCCCTTTCTCAATTATCCCCCGTTTTTCTCTCCCTATTTCTCAATAACAGGAATAATAAATAAAAATAAAGAATTAAATAAAAGTGGGCAATAAAAGTGTTAGTCATTGAAGTTCAAACAGTAAAAGCAAAGGTTTTCCTCTACAGCTCCTCTAGTTTCAAAACACGTGTATTTCCCAAATCTAATTCAACCCTAGCTGTTAACCCCAAGGCATTTTAACAGACCTGAAAGTATCGGATAGGTATAAGCGATATGGTAAAACTATTTAATACCATACTCCTATAACGGTCACATTTATTTTTAGATCCCCAGTGCTTAATGGTAGAGCCCAGGTCGTACACTATTAAAAATGTTCATCCTACATAAGAATGCATTTACTTTCATCCCTTCCTTAACTGATCAAACATGATTGGCCTGGCCCAAAGCAAGCTTCCACTGCATTGACTATACCAATCAAGTCTTGTGAGATTTCGTCAAGGAAGATTCAGGAAGAATTCAGGAGCCATGCTGCCCGATCACGTCTCTTCACAACACTGGCTCCCCGCTGGTGGAATGAGCTTCCCACGGCAGTCAGAACTGCAGAGTCACTACCCATCTTCCGTCGGAGACTGAAGACCCATCTCTTCAGGTTACACCTTAACTGCTCCTCCTGAGAGATCTACCACCCCCCAGCACTGCGTCTCCTGAGACACCCGCTTTTCCCCTTTACTGTGTCCCCTAAAACTTCTATTGCCCCCCTTGTACGGTTTCTCTGTTTCTCCAGTGTCTATATAAAAAAATAAAAATAAAGTCTAGGTTTAGAAGAAGGTGATAGAAGAAGGCAAGGCAAGGCAATTTATTTGTATAGCACATTTCATACAACAGGGGCAATTCAAAGTGCTGTACATACGTTATTTAAAAATACAGCAAGAGCAGCATAGTAAGAAAATGTAAATTACAATGAATACAAGCAAATATAAGAAGTAAATAGATAAAACATTTAATAAGACAATAGTTAATGGAAAAAAGACGTGTTTGTGTTTAATCATAACTGCTGCAAAACATGAAGGTTTTTAGCTTAGATTTAAATATTTTAAGGGTTTGGGCCTGTTTGATTTCTTCAGGGAGTTTGTTCCAGGAGCATGCAGCAGCGTGACTGAAAGCTGCTGCACCGTGTTTTGTTTTTACTCTTGGAATGATTAGCTGATTAGCCTCAACTGACCTTAGGGACCTTGCAGGAATATCTGATATCGGAGATCTGATATGTATTTTGGTCCAAGACCATTTTATGATTTCTATGTAATTAGGAGGATTTTGAATTCAATTCTCTGAGAGAAGGTTTTTCCTTCTATCACAGAGACTGCCAATGGCCCTGGGCCTGAGCTGGATTACTCTTCCTGCTACGACTGGTGGATTGATGATTAACTTAGCTTACATTACAATACAGTCAAATGTATTGATTGTAAGTCGCTTTGGAATAAGGCTAAGTCTGCTAAATGCCAAAAATGTAAATGTAAATGAATGCAGTCCGAACAGGGCTTTGATCTGGAACAGGGGCATCAATCTTCCCCACCTTGGCAGCTCATAGAGGAAAGCCGATATATGGGGTTAGGTATATTACATATATATTGCGTCTCATATATTGGCGCGCTCTGCTTACGCTTACCTTCCCAGCCTGGTTAAGGTATTAGAGTCAGGAAAACTGTTGGGAGACGGCTCCTCCAGAGACTGCTCCTGCACTAAACTATTATGTCCATAACCATAAAACATGCAATCTACATGAAGCCCAACGTTTGGATCGGGCTACGGTAGTCCCCCTCAGGCCCGGCTGTAAAGCAGCCCCGGGACGCTATTAGGGGGTGAGGGGAGGGGGGAGTAGGGGGAGAGAACGGCTGATGGTAAACTAATTTTGTTGGCCGGAGCACGAGAACACCACCACCCACACACACACACACACACACACACACACGCACATGCACGCACACATACGGTTAATGTCTCTTGCTCTTGCTCTCTCTCACACACACACACACACACACACACACACACACACACATACACACATACACACACACATACGGTTAATGTCTCTTGCTCTTGCTCTCTCACACACACACACACACACATACACACACACACACACACACATACGGTTAATGTCTCTTGCTCTTGCTCTCTCGCACACACGCACACACACACACACACACCGTCATACTTTTACTCTTGCGCACGCAATTCCTTTTCTCTCACACTCACAAATATGCACATTCTATCACACACACACAAGCAAGCACACACACATACTCCGTCCCTCTCTCTCTCACGCACATAAAAGCACTCACACACAAACTCACTCTCACCAACTCACCAAGTGAGGCATATGCTCCATCATTTGCCTGAAGGGACAAAAGGTAAGGAAATAATTCTGTTTGACCCCATGGCTTTTCTCTCCAAAAGCCTGTTAAAATCATACACATCCCACTCCAGACTCTCTCTCTCTTTCTCTCTCTCTCTCTCTCTTTCTCTTTCTGTCTGTCTGTCCTATAGGAGAGCACAGATGCCAACAGAAGATCGACATCTGCTCATGACCCCAGGTATGACCTAATTCGGACCTACATCATTATCAAGGTCACATGCTGAGCCTCATTGTCAGGCAATAACTCATCTAAACACGGTATGACGTCTGTGTGACCAATCTGACAACAACTGGAGGCATAATGTGAAGCTTATACACACACACACACACACACACACACACACACACACACATACACACACACACTCACACCCCCGCTCTCTCCCTTTCTCTTTCGCTCTCATGTCACTGGCCACTAATAAAGTCAGTTAGAAAAGTGCCAGTTATAATTGTAACCTGAGGTGGAGGCACTCGGCAGGACATTAGAAGAATTTACGATGTGTTAAATAGTTCCTTTGTCTCTCCCTGCAGTAGCCTGCTGCAGCAATTAGGGGAGCGCGACGGCTCGCATGAGTTCATTACCCCCCTCCTCCTCCTCTCTCTCTTTGTCATATGCGATTTTGCCACTGGGACTAATAGGAATAATATATCATGATTTGATTATGACTCCTTCAATCACCTATATAGCATTCTATAGGCCAATTTGAGTGAGTGAGGTCTGGAGTGTGGTCCATTAGCACATGACAGTCATTAATATGAGCAGCAATGCATTGTTTCAACTATCTTTTATAATATGGCCCTTTTGTGGGGGGAAATTAGGAGTCTCTTGACTGGCAGTTAGTTACTGCCAGAGGCTAAAATGTCGCTGCACTCGGTTCCTGTGCGCGCGGGGCACAGAAATAAACCTACCCGCGCCATCTCCATTTGGGAAACCAATTTAGTATGGGAGAGGGCCGGGGACGACGAGGGGGTGGGGACGAGACATAGGCGGGGGTTAGAATAGAGGAGGGGGTTAGCTGTAGTAATAA
>NC_137688.1:60599232-60604232 GCF_963989245.1 Nansenia antarctica | reverse complement strand
TGGTGCTAACAATGCTTAGGTTATGGGTTCGATTCCCGCTGGGACCATATACACTGGAATGTATGCACTCATTGCAATGTAAGTCGCTTTGGATAGAAGCGTCAGCTAAACGGTATATATAAATACAATATGTTTATTGATCATTTTAATGTATCCTTATAGTTCATTGTACATTTAGCATGCATTCAGGGTTTGACTTGGCCAAATGTAGGGAGCTGAAAAGTATGCTACTTGGAGAGATCATGTTGTTATTTGCAGGAGTGGGATAAATAAAACTGTGCACATCATTTGGGACAAACTATTAATAAGAATGTCATTTCGGCATCCCCCCCACTCCTCCCTCTCCTCTGTACCCCATTACTTCTTTGGACGCTTGCCAAATGGTGTACGCATGGCAGCTGGACGCATGCGCACTACAGTCTGATCAACACTGCTCCGCTTCAGTCGGTCCTCAATAATGTACTAAGGGACCGTAGGCTGAATTGCTCAAACAAACTTTGCCACCGGTTAAAATAACGGTTAAAATAACGGCATAACTTTGGAGAAGAAAACGGTCCTTGGGACCATACAGCATTGCGAAGTGCTGCTTTAGTTTGTCATTGATTGAACTAAATGTAAACGTGTTTTTCGCTATTGTTTTGATCACTTCGGTGCGTCTAACAGGTCCGGTTGTGTGAACTAGTCCTAGTGACAGTTAGCAGTAGAGAGAGCTGTGTCCTGCTTCTGCCACCCCACCATGAACTTGTCCCGATAGTGACAAACGGAACGGAAAGGAGTTTCTTTTGAAGGTGCGAAAATAATCTTAACTCGGGTAGGTTCATTTCTCTTCTTGCACTAGAAAGTAGATACATTCAATTATTATTATTATAAATAATAATAGAATAAACTGAAATGTAATTTATGTGATCCTGTGTGGATTCGTTGGACATGTTTAAAATGATTGGCTAAGAGATATGTTGCAGGTGAATTTGAGGCTATGAATAGGCCAGTTGACAGCATCCATCCGTTAGGCAGTGTGTGTCAGGGGACCCATGACACCTTGCAATGTTGCCGTCCCCCATGGGCATATACGAGTTGTATTGTCACAACTCTTTATTTATTTATTAGGCTAATTCACCTTGTATTGCATCGGGCTGACCCATATTCATTGACTTTATATGAATTGACTGCTCATCAACAATAAATTGACATCACAATCCCGTGAGAAATCATAGCCTACAAGTAAAAAAGAAAAGAAAAAGTGTCCTAATAGTAAGCCTACGTATATTCGATTTCAAATAAGCCTATAGGCCTACATGTAATAGGCCTTTCCAAAGGTTTCCCCATGCATGCACTGCCCCAGTGTTTCTACTGTAGGCCTATGTTTTCTGTTTCTTTACATATCTGTTAGGGCCTTCATTTGTTTTTCTTAATCTTCTATAATTTAAATAGTATGTCTCTGTCCACTTTCATTGTTGTTGAAAACTGGTCTGCCTTGGGTTTTCATCACAGCGCACGACGTCAAGCCGTTGGATGCCCCGGGGCGCAACCTCCGTCCGACGCACGCCTCATGTCCGGGCTCTCTCTCTCTCTGTCTGCCCCTTGATCCCACGTGGAGTTTGTGTTTATATTTGATATGTAGGAAATGGGAATCTTATCCCGACTCGACACTTGGGGCCTGAATGGCCCTGGCTATTGGCCTGTCCCTTACAACATGACAACTTACGCCGGCGCAAAATCTGATACCCACCGAAATCCATACAGGTTAGATTACACATTAAGTACGCATACTTAAACAACACGCATTTATGCACAACACACGTCTTCTGTTGTGATTTAATTATTAGCCATGATGTTGAGAAAGTATTGCACTTGGGGTATAGGCCTAATAGGACGGATTGACATTGCTACCACCATTCATTGTGTTTCCATGGACATGTTTAATTTAACGTTTTGTAGATTTTGTCGTGACTGGTCTTTGACCCAGAATGGTAAGGTTCATACACTCGGTCATGGCTTGATTTTTTTTTTGTGGATTAGACGGTAAACGCCTAAATTAATTAAAGCGTCTACCTGGCCCATCTGGAATAAAGAATGTCTCCTGTTTAACACATGAACAATTGCAATTTCCCTTTACAGTATCAGAATATACTAATAAAAGAACGACATTTGACCAAAGCAGATGAAATTAAAGTACGCTGTAGATAGGCTATAGGCACACAAATACAATTCCAATTAAACAGTTTAACCGATAAAATAAAATAAAAGATGTACAGAGCTAAAACACACATAAAAGATACAAAAATATAATATATTATTCAATCAAATATTATTTCACACAACAGAATTATTTGACCTATATTATTATGTTTATGTTGACTTGGGTTCGAGTGTTAGGCTACACATGAAAGTGTTCTGTCTGCCAAGCCTTTGCTCAGTAATACCGCGCTAGTAAACGGCTGAAATGTCTTTATGACAATGGCAGTAAAGCGTGGTGACAAACTGGCACTGCGGAATGGTCTTTTGGGAAGTTCCCTGCGCATTAATGGTGCTCTCTGTGCCTCGAAATTCAAAGTGACTTTTTGCTGGAAAATAAGTCAGAACTTGAAAATACTGTTTCCAGTCAGTATAACGGGCTTTAGGGCCGCGAGTGCCGTGAGTGAAATTCATGTTGATAGCATCATGCGGTTTGTACAACAATCTCCTAGGTTCGGGTTTGAACACGGTTCGGGTTTAATGGCGTGAAATTACCACAGTGTAGATACTGTATGTAGTCGACCTCATATCCCCCCCCCCTCCGCCTTCCACCTCTCACTCTCTCCCCCTTTCCATGTGTTATACTCCAATGTCCCTGTCAGTACGAACTTCAGGAAATATAATTCTCTCTTCTGGGATTTTGACGGGAATGGCAGGGGCATTGATTCATCGCGCAGTGTCAGGTAACGCGTTCACGGTTGTAGGGCCAGGTCTGAGAGAACTTGCGTGAGCAGTGGCGGATTAAGGTGGTCAGTGCCCCTAGGCTACTCCTTTGTGTGAGCCCCCCCCCCCCCCCCCCCCCATACACGAGCCTCCCCCTCCCCAAAATACACAACTCACGAGCACCCTGCACACACACACCACTCATAATGCTTCACCATAAAACACATTGTACTTTAATAACATAATGCAAACAATAAAAAAAAAGGTTCAGTGCATTAAGGCCAGGGCTGGACTTAGGGGGGTGGGGGCCCCTGGGCTTGAGTCATTGTTCGGGCTCCTACCTACACCAAAAATGATAAGCTACAACTACACCAACCAGAACCTATGACCAGAAACACACGTATCCCAATGGAGTATGTTATTGGCATAAAGCACATGAAGAAAAAGCAAGGCAGTTCTGTGAGGACAACAGATAAAACGTAGGAGTAGGCTATACTTGAATAGCAAGTGGTCCCTCAGCAGAGAGAGAGAGAAAGAAAGAGAGAGAGAGAATGCCATGTCAAACCTTAATGGGTTCTTTTTTAGGGAAAGAAAGACTATTCATTTATTCATTTTTTAATATTCATAATATTTTTCCTTTAACATGAATCAATTAATAAAATTAAAGTAAAGTATACTGCCTTGAGCTGCTGGTCATCTTTTCTTTAACACGAACGAAAATTTAATTAAATTAAAGTGTACCTTTCTATTATCATACAATATTTCCTTGAACATGTAAACTCTATAATCATACAGTTGTCTTTCTATTAGTTGTCTCTGTCATACTGAACTGTTTGTTATCATCCTGAACTATCTCTGTTGCTCACCTCACCTCAGTTCTGTCTCTATTGCTCTCCTCTCCTGTTGTCTGTCTCTCTGTTGCTGTCCTGTTGTCTGTCTCTCTGTTGCTGTCCTCTCCTGTTGTCTGTCTCTCTGTTGCTCTCCTCTCCTGTTGTCTGTCTCTCTGTTGCTCTCCTCTCCTGTTGTCTGTCTCTCTGTTGCTGTCCCCCATGTTCGCCTCAGTGCTGCTAGCGACACCCGACCCAGTGCTAACTGAATGAATGAATGAATGAATGAATGAATGAATGAATGAATGAATGAATGAATGAATGAATGAATGAATGAATGAATGAATGAATGGTCTTTATTGTCATTGATATAGTACAGGTACCAAACAACGAAATTTGGGAGGGGGGGCTCCCCTGGTGCTAGGAAAAGAAAAGAAAAACTAAAGAAAAACAAGAAGGGAAAGGAGCTGGTTTACATAAATAAAGGCTATGTACACTATCCACTATACTATACTGTACAAATAAAACACTGTGCTGTACTCTATGCTATGCTATACCTATTCTAACATTTCCTATTCTCTGCAACCTTATGTACCCTAGGGTTGTCATATTGCACATAGTATTATTGCACATTCATTTAAAGTGTCGCAGTTTGCAGGCTTGAAATGTACACATGCCTCAGCACTACACCTGATTTTCAATCCAGCAGCTGCCATCAATCCGTCCAGACTGTCCAGGGCCCAGAACCTAGGTCTTTGCTGTGTTCAGGGCCTGGATGGCCCTGGGGTAGAAGCTGAGCTTCAGTCTGTTTGTCCTTGCGTACATGGTCCTGTACCGCCTGTTCGAGGGCAGCCGAGCAAAGTGTTCGTACCCAGGGTGGGATGGGTCTCTGGAGATCTTGGGGGCCTTCCTGAGGCAGCGTGTGTTGTACAGCTCTTCCAGAGAGGGGAGGGGGCCACCGGTGATCTTCTGGGCCGTTCTCACGACTCTCTGTAGCGCATTCCTCTCTGCGGCTGTGCAGCTGGAGAACCAGTTGCAGATGCAGTAGGTGAGGATGCTCTCCACTGCGCAGCGGTAGAAGGCCACCAGCATCTCCTGTCTGAAGTGGTCTTTCCTGAGGACTCTCAGGAAGAAGTGCCGCTGTTGTGCCTTCTTGATGATGGCTGCTGTGTTGTTCTTCCAGGACAGGTCATCCTGTATGTGCACCCCCAGGAATCGGAGGGTTGAGACTCTCTCCACGCTCCCTCCGTCGATGAGCATGGGCTGGACCAGGGG